>NC_073391.1:43106637-43354137 GCF_028641065.1 Leucoraja erinaceus | reverse complement strand
ATTGTCCCCAGTGCGTGTAGGAAAGTGTTAGTGTGCGGGGATTGGTGGTCGGCGGTGGGCCTGTTTCTGCGCTGTATCTCTAAAACCAAAGGAACTAAAGCTACAATAAACTGATGGAGTTGTGATGGGAGGAAGATCATTATCTTGTAACCATTCATTGTGTCTCACCTCAGTCCCATTTCTTCCCCAGGTTGGAGTTATTGACTTCTCCATGTACCTGAAAGGTGACAATGACAACAACGGATGCTTCGAGAGGTAATTGCTGCAGACGCTGCGCTGTCCTGCACCATATGCGCTCCTCTGGGAAGGTTGGGAATTTTTCCATAGGGAAGCAACGCCTGCAAATGTCTACCTTGCTGTTTTTCCCATTTAAAGAACACATTGATTAAATCACAAGTGGCATCACTTCTTGAGTCGGGGATTATGGGAGAAGGCAGGAGAATGGGGTTGGAGTGATAGATCAGCCATGATTGAATGGCGTAGTAGCCTTGATGGGCCGAATGGCCTAATTCTACTCCTGTCACTTATGATCTTATGAACTGTCTCACAGCGCCGGAGATCCGAGTTGGATCCTGACCTCGGGTGCTGTCTGTGTGAAGTTTGCACGTTCTCCCCGTGACGGCGTGCATTTCCTCAGCGTCCTCCCCTCTCCCAAAGACGTGCGGGTTTGTGGTTAAACCGACCTCCGTAAAATTGTCGGGAGTGGATGTGAAAGTGGGGTGACTTAGAACCAGTGTGAACGGCGTGGGCTCGGTGGGTCGACGGACCCGTGTCCGTGCTGTATCTCTGAGGCGGGTCAGTGGCGCAGCGGTAGAGCTATCCAGTCAGCGGAAAGACCGTACATGATTACAATCAAACCGCCCACAGTGTACAGATACAGGATAACGTGGATAGCGTTTAGTGCAAGGTAACATCCGATTGGAGATAGCCCGAGGATCTCCAATCAGGTAGACGGTAGGTCAGGATCGCTCTCTAGCTGGTGACAGGACCATCTAGTTGATAACGGCTGGGAAGAAACTGTCCCTGAATCTGGAGGTGTGTGTTTTCACACTTCTGTACCTGGTGGGAGAGGGGAGAAGAGGGAGTGACTGGAGTGAGGATGAATGAATGAATGAATGAATGAATGAATGAATGAATGAAATGATGAATGAATGTATGAATGAATGAATGAATGAATGAATTGAATGAATGAATGAATGACATGTGACAAGTCACAGTGATACTCTTTGTGTTGCATAGTCAAGGTATGCAAAGGGTGGCCACATAAAGGGCGCCGACAACGTTGCAGATTATCCCAGGGCAGTTCCACCTTTGTTCCCCTTGACTATCTTGCCTGATGGAAGAGGGGAGAAGTGACCGGGGTGAGATTACCCTGCGTGGTGGGGGAGGGGAGAAGAGGGGGTGAACGGGGTGCGACTATTGTTGCCTCAGAGTAGTATTGATGTACTTGGGACTGCAGAATGATTTGACTTCACCCCACTGCCTCTTAAAAGCAGCCCCTGGACTGTCAAAGTTAGCTCTTTCTCGGAAGCGTTATAAACGAGTCTCTGTTTTTTATTTCAGTGATGGACAGATCTCTGCTATCCTGGATCAGAAGAACTACGTGGAAGAGCTCAATAGACAGCTGAAGTAGGTCGCTCTGAATCTTTTGCCCTTTCCTTTTGGTTTTACCCTTTCAGCGTGGAAACAGGCCCTTCGGCCCACCGAGTCCGCATCGACCAGCGATCACCCTGCACCCTAGCACTGTCCTACACGCACTCGGGACAATTCACGAGTTTACCCAAGCCAATTAACCTACAAACCTGCACGTCTTTGGAGCGTGGGAGGGAAACCAGTGCACCCGGGGAGAACGTGCAAACTCCGCACAGACAGCACCTGCAGTCAGGATCGAAACCGAGTCTCCGGCTCTGTGAGGCAGCGACACTTCCGCTGCGCCACCGTGCCGCCCCCTCTGTTGTATTATGATTACGTGACCTCCGTTGGCCCGGCAAAATGGATAACTTGGAAAGGCTCTGGAGGCAAGGGTGTCGGAAAACCGGTGGTGGCCCAGTACGTGTGGTGGCATGCCGGGCAGGGATGTCGTGGCCACAACGTTCAATACATATTCCGTGCACAAGAGCCTTCAAAGGGAACCCACTCAGTCGAGTTACTCCGTACCCCAAACATCTCACCACATGTCACGGCATGATGAATGGTCTGCCATTTCATAGAAACAGAAACATAGGAAATAGGTGCAGGAGTAGGCCATTCGGCCCTTCGAGCCTGCACCGCCATTCAATATGATCATGGCTGATCATCCAACTCAGTATCCTGTACCTGCCTTCTCTCCATACCCCCTGATCCCTTTAGCCACAAGGGCCACATCTAACTCCCTCTTAAATATAGCCAATGAACTGGCCTCAACTACCTTCAAACAAGAGGACATGACTTCAGAATTAAGGGACAGAAGTTTAGGGGTAATATGAGGGGGAACTTCTTTACTCAGAGAGAGGTAGCGGTGTGGAATGAGCTTCCAGTGGAAGTGGTGGAGGCAGGTTCGTTGGTATCATTTAAAAATAAATTGGATAGGCATATGGATGAGAAGGGAATGGAGGGTTATGGTATGAGTGCAGGCAGGTGGGACTAAGGGGAAAAAAAGTTGTTCAGCACGGACTTGTAGGGCCGAGATGGCCTGTTTCCGTGCTGTAATTGTTATATGGTTATATGGTTACCTTCTGTGGCAGGGAATTCCACAGATTCGCCACTCCCTGTGTGAAAAATGCTTTTCTCATCTCGGTCCTAAAAGACTTTCCCCTTATCCTTAAACTGACCCCTTGTTCTGGACTTCCCCAACATCAGGAACAATCTTCCTGCATCTAGCCTGTCCAACCCCTTAAGAATTTTGTAAGTTTCATATGTTCATTAGCCACAGAGGCTGCCTGACTTGCTGATTTTTATTTGACACCTTGTTCATACATGTTAGAAACATAGAAATTAGGTGCAGGATTAGGCCATTCGGCCCTTCGAGCCTGCACCACCATTCAATATGATCATGGCTGATCATCCAACTTAGTATCCCGTACCTGCCTTCTCTCCATACCCCCTGATCCCCTTGTCCTCAAGGGCCACATCTAACTCCCTCTTAAATATAGCCAATGAACAAGCCTCGACTACCCTCTGTGGCAGAGAGTTTCAGAGATTCACCACTCTCTGTGTGAAAAAAGTTCTTCTCATCTCGGTTTTAAAGGATTTCCCCCTTATCCTTAAGCTGTGACCCCTTGCCCTGGACTTCCCTAACGTCGGGAGCAATCTTCCTGCATCTAGGGGTGATCTTATAGAGGTGTATAAAATCACCAGAAGAATAGATTGGGGAGATGCACAGAGTCTTTTACTCAGAGCAGGGGAATCAAAAACCATTGGATGTACAGGTTTACGGTGAGTGGGGGGGGGGGGGGGGGGGGGAATGATTTAATAGGAATCTTAAGGGCAACTTATTTTTACACAAAGGGTGGTAGTTACATGGAACGAGCTGCCAGTGGAGGTAGTTTCATTTCCACAGACGACTGTGGAGGCCAGGTCGATAGGCAGAGATTAACCAATTCTTGATTAGTACGGGTGTCGGGTTATGGGGAGAAGGCAGGAGAATGGGGTTGAGAGGGAAAGATAGACCAGGCTTGGTTGAATGGCGGCGTAGAATAGATGGGCCGAATGGCTTCATTCTGCTCCTAGAACTTTTGAACATTTAAAAAAACATTAGGACAAGGAAAGGGATAGGACCGGTTTAGAGGGATATGGGCCAGACACAGGCAGGTGGGACTAGTGTAGATGGGGGCATGTTGGTCGGCGTTGGCAGGTTGTGCCGAAGGGCCTGTTTCCATGCTGTATCACTATGGCAACAACTATATTATGTGTGCCCAATCCTTGGGTTGGTTTGGTTCTTCCGGTGGATAATTATGTGTTTCTGCTTTCAGTTCTACAGTCGGCAGCCTGCAGGGCAGAGTTTCATCACTCGAAACGGCAAACTCTAAACTGATTGAAGAGGTACTGACTTTAGATTTCAAAATTACTGATGCATTCTCCAGATTTTAAACATTCGTGCCTTTGGCCACTTCCAAGGCTGAGATCTTGTGCCTGTTAGGCCCCCCCTTCGGTCGTGGCTGGCCATGGGAGTCTCCAAGGTGCTATTGCCTATATGGAGGACGCCTGGTGCGTGACTTTGTGTAACGCGGGGAGGCTGGTGCACAGACAGACACCCCACGGTCCTTGACAGATCTGGGTCAGGATCCAGTGGCATGGAGCCCAAGACGACCGGAGACCCTTTTCTGCTGCAGCCGTCATCCGCCTTCCCAGCCGTTGTGCCGCTCCACCAAGGTCAGCCATCGTCCTCCGCCTGTTCCACCGTTGAGGTCTTGGTTGGGTTGCTCTTTGTCAGAGACCTCCCCCTCGACCTTACCGCCATGGGTGGCCCTACCAGGAGCATAGCTCCAGACGGCATCGCTCTCAGGATCTCAGGTCCACACGAGCTTCTCCACCATGACACGGTGACAATCCACAGAGAAATGGATTCACTGCCTCAACAGTTGAATAAACCACACATTAGAGCAGCACGGTGGATCAGCGGTAGAGGTGCTGCCTCACAGCGCCAGAGACGCGGGTTCGATCCCGACTACTGGTGCTGTTTGTGCGGAGTTTGTACACTCTCCTCGTGCGGGGATCGCTGATTGGCGTGGACTCTGTTGCCCGAAGGACCTGTTTCCGCACTGTATCTCTAAACCCAAACTAGACAACTAAAACTAATGGCATTTGGTTGTTACTAACGTTTATGTACTTAGTTTAGAGATACAGCATGGAAACAGGCCCTTCGGCCCACCGAGCCCACGCCGGCCATTGGTCACCGCTTCACACTCATCCTGTTATCCCACTTGTGCAGCCACTCCCTACACACTAGGCACAATTTACAGCGGCCAATGAACCTACAAACCCGCGCCCAGTGTTAGAGGGCGTGTGCGCGCAAACCTCGAAAACGGTCCTGGCCGTGACTTTACATTTTGGAGACACAGCGTGGAGACAGGCCCTTCGGCCCACAGTCCTCGCTGCCCAGCGATCACCCCGTACACCAGCGCTATCTCACACACTAGGGACCATTTACAATCGGCAGAGGCCAATGAACCTACAAATCCCGCAGATGTGGGAGGAAACCCGGAGCCCCCCGGAGGAAACCCACGCGGTCGCGGGGAGAACGTGCAAACTTCACACAGACAGCACCCGAGGTCAGGATCGAACCCGGGTCTCTGACGCTATGAGGCAGTAGCTCGAGCCACTGTGCCGCCCTTAGTGGGAGTTGCGGTGAAAGAGCATAAAGAGTTTAGTTTATTGTCACGTATGTAGCGAGGTACAGTGAAAAGCCTTTTGTTTGTGCTATCCACCAGCGGAAAGACTATACATGGTTACAATCAAGCCGTCCGCAGTGTACAGATACAAGATGAAGGGAATAACGTTTAGTGTGAGTTAAGGTCCAGTATAGGACAACTAAAAATAGTCCGAGGGTCTTCAATGAGGTAGATGGTAGTACAGCACTGCTCCCTGGTTGTGGTAAGGATGGCTAACAGCAGGGGAGAAACTGTCCATGGATCTGGAGGTGTGTGTTTTCACACCTCTATCCCCCTTGCCTGATGGGAGAGGGGGTGAAGAAGGTGAGACCGGTCCTTGATTACGCTGCTGGCCTTGCCGAGGCAGCGTGAGGTGTACATGGAGTCAATGGAAGGGAGGTTGGTTCGTGTGATGGTCTGGGCTGCGTCCATAACTCTGCTATTTGTCTTTGATTTGAATTTGCCTTTGATTTGTCCTTTTCACGTCTTTGTTTCCTTTGTTCTTTGCACCTTGTCATTACCTCTGGTTTCCCTCTCCCCCTGATTCTCATTCTGAAGAAGGGCCTCGACCCGAAACGTGGTTTATTTATTTTCACCAGAGATGCCGCTTGACCCGCTGAGTTACTCCAGCATTTTGTGTCTAGCTACTTTGCAATTGCTTGCCATAACCATATAACCATATACCAATTACAGGACGGAAACAGGCCATCTCGACCCTTCTAGTCCGTGCCGAACACGTATTCTCCCCTAGTCCCATATACCTGCGCTCAGACCATAACCCTCCATTCCCTTCCCATCCATATAACTATCCAATTTATTTTTAAATGATAAAAAAAACGAACCTGCCTCACTGGACTGCTCATTCCACACAGCTACCACTCTCTGAGTAAAGAAGTTCCCCCTCATGTTACCCCTAAACTTCAGTCCCTTAATTCCCAAGTCATGTCCCCTTGTTTGAATCTTCCCTACTCTCAGTGGGAAAAGCTTTTCCACGTCAACTCTGTCTATCCCTCTCATCATTTTAAAAACCTCTATCAAGTCCCCCCTTAACCTTCTGCGCTCCAAAGAATAGAGCCCTAACTTGTTCAACCTTTCTCTGTAACTTAGTTGCTGAAACCCAGGCAACATTCTAGAAAATCTCCTCTGTACTCTCTCTATTTTATTGACATCCTTCCTATAATTAGGCGACCAAAATTGTACACCATACTCCAGAATTGGCCTCACCAATGCCTTGTACAATTTTAACATTACAACCCAACTTCTATACTCAATGCTCTGATTTATAAAGGCCAGCACACCAAAAGCTTTCTTTACCACCCTATCTACATGAGATTCCACTTTCAGGGAACTGTGCACAGTTATTCCCAGATCCCTCTGTTCACCTACATTCTTCAATTCCCTACCATTTACTATGTACGTCCTATTTTGATTTGCGGTCTTGGATGGAGCCAGAACATGTGATTAACCTTTTGTTGTTGCCGCTACCTTGTGACTCGTGATCCTCTCTCTCTCTCTCTCTTCTTTCGTATAGTTAGCAATTGCTAAGAACAGCATCATCCGCTTGCAAGAGGAAAACCTCCAGTTTCGTAACGACAACGTTGAAATGTTATTCACAGCCCAAAAACAACTCGAGGTACGTTCACGCTCATAAGTGATAGGAACAGAATTAGGCCATTCGGCCCATCATGTCTACTCCAGCATTCAATCATGGCTGATTTATCTCTCCCTCCTAACCCCATTCTCCTGCCTTCTCCCCATAACCCCTGACACCCGCACTCATCAAGAATCTATCTATCTCTGCCTTCATTGCCTCCACAGCCTTCTGTGGCAGTGAATTCCACAAATTCACCACCCACTGACTCACTAAATTCCTCCTCATCTCCTTCTGAAAGGAACAATTCAATTCTGAGGCTATGGCGTCTGGTCCTAGACTCTCCCACTAGTGAAAACATCATCTCCACATCCAGGCCTTTCACTATTGCTAGATGCAGGAAGATTGTTCCCAATGTTGGGGAAGTCCAGGACAAGGGGTCACAGTTTAAGGATAAAGGGGAAATCTTTTAGGACCGAGATGAGAAAAACATTTTTCACACAGAGAGCGGTGGATCTCTGGAACTCTCTGCCACAGAAGGTAGTTGAGGCCAGTTCATTGGCTATATTTAAGAGGGAGTTAGATGTGGCCCTTGTGGCTAAAGGGATCAGGGGGTATGGAGAGAAGGCAGGTACAGGACAGGATAATGAGTTGGATGATCAGCCATGATCATATTGAATGGCGGTGCAGGCTCGAAGGGCCGAATGGCCTACTCCTGCACCTATTGTCTATGTTTCTATTTGGTAAATTTCAATGAGGTCCCACCCCCCATCCTTCTAAACTCCAGTAAGTACAGGCCCAGTGCTGTCATGTGCTAACCCACTCATTCCTGGGATCATTCTCGTAAACCTCCTCTGGACCCTCCCCAGCGCCAGCACATCCTTCCTCAGATACGGGGCCCGTGTTCGAGAATGTTAAAGTCGGCAGGTCCGTAGTTAAAGATTCAAAACCGTGGCCAAGTCCAAGTTGGAATTGGATGCGCTCGGTGTAAGTGGGCCATCGATGATGCATAGAACAGCACAGCACAAGGACAGGCCCTTCGGCCCACAATATTCGTGCTGTACATAACCCCAAGGCCAGCACCTATCTACACGCACACAATGTGTTGTACCGTCGTCAGCGCCCTTTACGTGGCGACCCTTTACATACTTGTGCACCGTTCGCAAAACAAAGAGTTTAACGTAACACCAAGTCCGCGGGACAATAAAATATCGATCAATTCCAGGGCGGGGAGGTGGTGCAACGGTAGAGTTGCTGCCCCTCAGTGCTTGCAGCACTCCGGGGTCAATCCTGACTACAGGGGCTGTCAGTACAGAGTTTGTACCTTCTCCCCCGTGACCGACCCGGCCGCCATTATACACTCTGTCCTCTAACAGAAGGTGTTTTTTTTTTAACCCGTTCAGTTGGAGAAACAGAGCATGTCGGAGGAGCTGGAGGCCTGCCAGGGTTGTCACCCCGGCATGGATGACGTTTACAATGAGGCACATCGACAGCTGAGGGCAGAATCCCGCTTACGTCAGGTAGGTGCCATCTACAGAGTGGACGTGGGGGAGAGGATGTTTCCACTAGTGGGAGAGTCGAGCACCATCAGAATTAAAGGACGTTCCTTGAGGAAGGAGATGAGGAGGAAAGTCTTTAGTCAGAAGGTGGTGAATCTGTGGAATTCATTGCCACAGAAGGCTGCGGAGGCCCAGTCAATGGATATTTTTTAAGGCAGAGATAGATAGATTCTTCATTAGAACGGGTGCCAGAGGTGATGGGGAGAAGGCAGGGGAATGGGGTTAGGAGGGAGAGAGATAGATCAGTCATGCTTGAATTGCGAAGTGGACTTGATGGGCCGAGTGGCCTAATTCTGCCTCGTGAACTTCAGAACTACGCCGGTGGGCTCTCATCATCGTTACTTCTGTTTAGAGGTACATTGCGGAATCAGGCCCTTCAGCCCCCCCCTCACCCTCCCGAGTCCACACCGACCAGTGATCACCCCGAACACTAATACTACCCCACACGCTAGGACAATTTACAATTTTACCAAAGCCAATTAGCCTGCAGGTCTTTGGAGAGTGGTGGAAAACTGGAGCATCCGGAGGAAACACACGCAGGTCCCAGGGAGAATTTACAAACTCCGTAGAGGCAGCACCCGCGGTCAGCATCGAAACACACGGGTCTCCGGCGCTGTGAAGCGGCAACTCCACCCGCTGCGCCACCCAGCCGCGCCCAACTTGTATGAAGGGGAGATTGTTGGCCGTCAGTATGTAGGACGTAGAAACATAGAAACTAGGTGCAGGAGTAGGCCATTCGGCCCTTCGAGCCTGCACCGCCATTCAATATGATCATGGCTGATCATCCAACTCAGTATCGCTACCTGCCTTCTCTCCATACCCCCTGATACCTTTAGCCACAAGGGCCACATCTAACTCCCTCTTAAATATAGCCAATGAACTGGCCTCAGCTACCTTCTGTGGCAGAGAATTCCACAGATTCACCACTCTCTGTGTGAAGAATGTTTTTCTCATCTCGGTCCTAAAAGATTTCCCCCTTATCCTTAAACCGTGACACCTTGTTCTGGGCTTCCCCAACATCGGGAACAATCTTCCTGCATCTAGCCTGTCCAACCCCTTAAGAATTTTGTTTAAGAAGGAACTGAAGATGCTGGAAAATCGAAGGTACACATAAATGCTGGAGAAACTCAGCGGGTGCAGCAGCATCTATGGAGCGAAGGAAATAGGCAACATTTCAGGCTGAAACCCTTCTTCAGACCCTTAAAAATGTTGTAAGTTTCTATAAGATCCCCCCTCAATCTTCTAAATTCTAGCGAGTACAAGCCGAGTCTATCCAGTCTTGGGATAACGTTAGAGCTGGTGTACGGGGAGAGGTGGGGGGAGGGGAGGATCGCTGGTCGGCGCGGACACGGTGGGCTGCAGCGCCTGTTTCCCCCGCGGTATCTCTAGACTAAACTGCACGGTGCTCACTAGGTGGAGGTGACTGTGTTGTTCTATCCGTCAGGACGTGGAGTGTGACCTGCTGGTGCAGATCAGTATGAAGCAGGAGATCGAGGTCGCCATGAAGCTGCTGGAGAAAGACATTCACGAGAAGCAGGACGCCCTCGTCAGCCTTCGGCACCAGCTCGAGGAGGTGAAGGCCATCAACGTGGAGATGTTTAAGAAGCTCAAGGTAAGTCGGCTGATCTCGAACGCTGCACATGGCGGCACGGTGGCGCAGCGGCAGAGTTGCTGCCTCACGGCGACGGAGACCCGGCTTCCATCCCGACGACGGGCGCAGGTCCGTACGGAGTTTGAACGTTCTCCCCGTGACCTGCGTGGGTTTACTCCAAGATCTTCTGTTTCCTCCCACTCCCCGAACACGTGCAGGTTTGTAGGTTCATTGTCTTGGTGGAAATGTAAAATTGTTCTTAGTGTGTGTAGGATAGCATTAGTGTACGGGGGTCGCTGGTCGGTGGGCCGAAGGGCCTGTTTCCGTGCTGTATCTCTAAACTAAACTAAACTAAAATAAACTCAACTAAACTAAACTAATGAAAACAAAGAGGTACAGAACTAGAAACGCACACCTCCAGATTCAGGGACCGTATCTTCCCCCTCCCAGCTGTTATCAGGCAACTGAACCGTCCTCAAAGGAACTAAAAGGAGGTAATTGAGGCAGGGACTGCAATGACATACAAGTCATTTGGATAGATTTGTGGATAGGGTGAGTTCAGAGGGATAAGGGCCAAATGTGGCCAGTGTAGATGGGGCATCTTGGTTGGCATGGGCAAGTTGGGCCGAAGGGCCTGTAACCATGCTCTATCACTCTCTATGCATGTCATAAGCCTTCCTTACCACTCTACCCATGCTGCCACTTCTACAGACTGGGTCCTGACCTGAAATGTCACCTATCCATGTTCTCCAGAGATGCTGCCTGACCCACTGAGTTACTGCGGCACTTTGTGTCCTTTTGTCTACCAGAACAATGCCTGGGTTAGGGGATATTAGATTGGACAGACTTGGATTGTTTCCTCTGCATTTAACATATGATGAGCGTTTAACGGCACCGGGCCTGTACTCGCTGGAGTTGAGAAGAATGAGGGGGGGGCCTCATTGAAACGTACCGAATAGTGAAAGGCCTGGATAGAGTGGATGTGGAGAGGATGTTTCCACTAGTGGGAGATTCCAGGACTAGAGGTCACAGCCTCAGAATTAAAGGACGTTCCTTTAGGAAGGAGATGAGGAGAAATGTCTTTAGTCAGAGGGTGGTGAATCTGTGGAATTCTTTGCCACAGAAGGCTGTGGAGGCCAAGTCAGTGGATATTTCTAAGGCAGAGATAGATAGAATCTTGATTAGAACGGGTGTCAAGGGTTATGGGGAGAAGGCAGGAGAATAGGGTTGGGAGGGAGAGATAGATCAGCCGTGATTGAATAGCGGAGTAGACTTGGTGGGTCGAATGGCCTAATTCTGCTCCTATCACTTTTGACCTTGGGGGGGGGGCCCATCTTGGAGGCTGCCTTCTTCTCTTTTCCAATCCTTGATTGCAATCACCTCCTACAAGGCAAAACCAGGAGGCAGCTTGAATGTTGGTGTAACATCACTCCCTGACGAGCTCAATGCGTTTTACGCACGCTTTGGCAGGGAGAATACTGATGTGCCTTCCCGATCCCCCATTCGCTGTGATGGCATTTCAGTCTCAGTCACAGAGGCCGACGTCAGGAAATCCTTCAGAGGGGTGAACCCCCGAAAAGCACCTGGACCTGATGGTATACCCGGTCGTGTTCTAAAAACCTGTGCGGACCAACTGGCGGGAGTTTTTACGGACATTTTCAACCTCTCACTTCTGAGGTCTGAGGTCCCCACCTGCTTTAAAAGAGCATCAATTATACCGGTGCCCAAGAAGAGTAAGGTGACGTGCCTCAATGACTATCGACCAGTGGCACTAACGCCAGTGGTGATGAAATGCTTTGAGAGGTTGATCATGGAGCAAATCAATTCCTACCTCGACAAAAACCTGGACCCACTGCAGTTCGCTTACCGCCACAACAGATCAACGGTGGATGCGATCTCGCTGGCCCTCCACTCCGCACTGGACCACTTGGACAACAAAAACTCATATGTCAGGCTGTTATTCATTGATTATAGCTCGGCATTTAACACAATCATCCCCTCCAAACTGGTTACCAAACTCGCAGAACTGGGTCTCTGCGCATCCCTCTGCAACTGGATCCTCGACTTCCTCATCCACAGACCACAGTCTGTTCGTATTGGTGGAAATGTGTCAGCCTCGATAACAATCAGCACGGGAGCACCTCAAGGCTGCGTGCTCAGCCCCCTGCTGTACTCACTCTATACCCATGACTGCGTAGCGAACCACAGTGCGAACTCCATCATCAAGTTCGCTGATGACACCACTGTTGTCGGGCGTATCACTGATGGGGATGAGTCAGAGTATAGAAGGGAGATCGAGCAACTGTCCACATGGTGCCAGCGCAATAACCTGGCCCTCAACACCAGCAAAACCAAGGAACTGATTGTGGACTTTGGAAGGAGTAGGAGGGGGACCCACAGCCCCGTTGATATCAACGGGTCGATGGTTGAAAGGGTCAAGAGCTTCAAATTCCTGGGCGTGCACTTCTCTGAAGATCTTTCCTGGTCCGAGAACACTAACGCAATTATCAAAAAAGCTCATCAGCGCCTCTACTTCCTGAGAAGATTACGGAGAGTCGGATTGTCAAGGAAGACTCTCTCTAACTTCTACAGGTGCACAGTAGAGAGCATGCTGACCGGTTGCATCGTGGCTTGGTTCGGCAATTTGATCGCCCTGGAGAGGGAAAGGCTACAAAAAGTAGTAAACTGCCCAGTCCATCATCGTCTCTGACCTTCCTTCCATCGAGGGGATTTATCGCAGTCGCTGCCTCAAATTGGCTGGCAGTATCATCAAAGACCCACACCATCCTGGCCACACACTCATCTCCCTGCTACCTTCAGGTAGAAGGTACAGGAGCCTGAAGACTGCAACAACCAGGTTCAGGAATAGCTACTTCCCCACAGCCATCAGGCTGTTAAACCTGGCTCGGACAAAACTCTGATTATTAATAACCACTTTCTGTTATTTGCACTTTACCAGTTTATTTATTCATGTGTGTATATATTTATATCATGGTATATAGACACATTTATCTGTTTTGTAGTAAATGCCTACTATGTTCTGTGTGCTGAAGCAAAGCAAGAATTTCATTGTCCTATACAGGGACACAAGACAATAAACTCACTTGAACTTGAACTTGACTGGGAGCCTAGCGAGTGTTTGTACACATCAGTTTAGTTTGGTTTGTGGTCACATGTGCTGAGTTACAGGGAAAAGCTTTAAACATAGAAACATAGAAATTAGGTGCAGGAGTAGGCCATTCGGCCCTTCGAGCCTGCACCGCCATTCAATATGATCATGGCTGATCATCCAACTCAGTATCCCGTACCTGCCTTCTCTCCATACCCTCTGATCCCCTTAGCCACAAGGGCCACATCTAACTCCCTCTTAAATATAGCCAATGAACTGGCCTCAACTAACCTCTGCAGCAGAGAGTTCCAGAGATTCACCACTCTCTGTGTGTCTTCGTTGTCTTAATGCATTTCGTTGTCCAATGCATGTCGTTGTCTCTGTACTGTACACTGACAATGACAATTAAAATTGAATCTGAATCTGAATCTGAATCTGAAAAAAGTTCTTCTCATCTCGGTTTTAAAGGATTTCCCCCTTATCCTTAAGCTGTGACCCCTTGTCCTGGACTTCCCTAACATCGGGAGCAATCTTCCTGCATCTAGCCTGTCCAACCCCTTAAGAATTTTGTAAGTTTCTATAAGATCCCCTCTCAATCTCCTAAATTCTAGCGAGTACAAACCAAGTCTATCCAGTCTTTCTTCATAAGACAGTCCTGACATCCCAGGAATCAACAATAAACCCCACCCTCGTCAAAGTTCGGCCACTAATGATCGGTGTTTCTTTGGACCCAGGGCTCCGAAGACGGTTTGAAGCAGAAAAGCGAGATGATGAGCCAGCTGGAAGAGAAGACTCACCGCGTGACGGCTGCCATGAAGCAGATCGAGCAAAGGTACAACCTCGTGGTCACCTCCTTGGGCTTCCTTCCCCCTTCCGTCGTTGCCGGGTGATGTTCTGTGTACGTCACCTGCAGTGTGTGCCTGACCAGCAGGCCCTGCCCACCCTTGCCAGCCTTGCTGTTGGCCTCTTGGCTCAAGTTGTAGAGTCACACAGTCCCTTCGGCCCAACTTGCTCATGCTGACCAACACGCCCCATCTACACTCATAGAGTGATACAGTGTGGAAACAGGCCCTTCGGCCCAACTTGCCCATGCTGACCAACATGCCCCATCTCCACTGATCCCACCTGCCCACCTTTGGCCCAGATCCCTTCAAATCTTTGCTATCCAAGTGTTTAAGAAGGAACTGCAGATGCTGGAGAATCGAAGGTTACACAAAAAAGCTGGAGAAACTCAGCGGGTGCGAGTTTCCTATCCAAGTACCTGCCCAAACCTTTTTTTAAAGGTTGTTATAGTACCTGCCTCAACCACCTGCTCTGGCAGCTCGGTCCATATATCCGCACCCACAGAGTGAACAAGTTGCCCCTCAAGTTCCTATTGAATTTTTCCCCTCTCACTTTACACCTCTTGTTCTTGATTCCCTCACTCTGGGTAAAATTTCAGTTAAAAGATTGGGTAAATGTGCATTTTCCCACCGATCTATTCCTCTCATGATTTTGTTCACCTCTATAAGCTCACCCCCTCATCCTCCTGCGCTCCATGGAGTAGAGACCCAGCCTACTCAACCTCTCCCTATAGCTCACACCCTCTAGTCCTGGCAACATAAATCTTCTCTGGACCCTTTCAAGCTTGACACTATCCTTCTAACATGGTGACCAGAACTGAACACAATATTCTAAATACGGTCTCACCAACGTCTTGTACAACTGCAACGTGACCTCCCAACTTCTACACTCAATACTGTGGCTGATGAAGGCCGACTGCATGTTCTCCAGGGATGCTGCCCGACTTTGCTAATCTAGCTCACGTGTGGGTCTTGGTGGGTTGTTCTGTATTAGATCCTCGTTTGTGCGCCGAGCATATATTCACCATCTACATTTGATGTACTCCAGCCTCATCCATTACTATCTTTGCTTTTCCTATTGAGATAAATTGTTGTTGCTCTCGTTGGAAATGTCACTGCTATTAACATCTTTTTCTTTCTTCCGCTTGCATTTTACACTTTCTTTTTTCATCCCCCCCCCCCCCCTTTCTCCCCCCCCCCCCCCCCCACCCCGTTTGCTTCTGCCACTTATTTTGGTGACCTCCCCCCCCCCCCCTCTCCCGCCCCCCTCCAGTGATAAAGATTTATTAGTTCAAACACAGGCTGTCGTAAGCGCTTGCTTGAAGTGTATCGACAGAGAGTGTAACATATAGGATCCCCCTTTGTGACCAGAAGCCTGGTTTATCACTCTGATCTTTGATGCAAAGTAAAGTAGTAACTTCAAATTGTATTCAGTGTGGGATTGTGGAAGAATGTAACTGCTTCACTCTCCCGCCCTCCCTCTCTCTCTCTTCTCCACTCTCTCTCTCTCTCACTTTCTCTCTCTCCATCTCGCTCCTTTCTCTATCCCCACCCTCTCTTTCCCCTCTCCTACCCTGTCCCTCTCTCTCAATCCTCCCATCTCACCTCTCCCCTCCCCCCGACTCCCCCTTCTTTCTCTCCTGCCCCAGTCTTCCTCTCTCTCTCTCCCTTATCACCCTCCCTCTCTCTCACTCTCCATCCCCCCCTTAACTCTCCCCCACTGGCCCCTCTCTCTCCCCTGCCCGTTTCTCTCTCTCCCTCTCTACCCCCTCCCCCCCCCCCCTCTCTCTCTCTCTCTATTTCGTTTTCTATCCCTTTTTCTCTCCCTCTCTCTCTCTCTTTTTCTCTCTCTCATTCTCTTCCTCTTCCTGGCAACTCCATCTTTTGTCTTTGGCGTAGTTCTATTGACTCACCATTGACGCTCCATGGATAGCACACAACAAAAACGCCTTGTGCTGCATCTTGGTACACGAGGCAATAAACTAAACTAAACCACTGTGGTTGCTTCACTGGCACTAGTTTGGTTTGTTGGCACGTGTAGCGAGTTACAGGGAAGAGCTTTTGCTGCGTGCTATCCATTCCGCGGAAGGACAATACATGATTACAATCCAGTCTGGTGAAGGTCCGGGTGTTGATAATGGTTGACCCTTTGGATATGGTGGGTGTTGGAGATCCCATCGCCCGTAGTGAATTGTGTGGTAATACTTGCCCCTGCCTGAATGTTGTGCCGGACATGCTAAACGCAGACTGGGCTGGTGTGTGTGTGTGCGTGTGTTTCTGAGGAGTTCTGAATGACTTTTAACATTGTGTATACATCGGAGAGCACCCCCATCTCTGATCTTAGGGGAAGAAAGGTCATTTGTGAAGCTCCTGAAGGTAGTTGCTGCCTTGAGGAACTGGGAGCAGCACGGTGGCGCAGCGGTAGAGTTGCTGCCTCGCAACGCCGGAGATCTGGGTTCCATCCTGACCTCGTGTGCTGCCTGTACGCAGTTTGTACATTCTCCCCGTGACCTGTGTGGGTTTTCCCCGGGGGGTGCTCCGGTTTGCTCCCACACTCCAACGACGTACAGGTTTGTAGGTTCATTGGCCTGGTATCATTGTAAATTGTCCGTAGTTTGTGTGGGATTGTGCTAGTGTGCGGGGATTGCTGGTCGGCACTGACTCGGTGGGCCGAAGGGCCTGTTTCCACACTGAATCTCTAATCTAAACTAAACTAAACTCGAATCAGCGTTCGCTATTTCTCCATAGACGACCTGGGCAGCACTGTGGTGCAGCCAGAGACCTGGGTTCGATCCTGACCTCGGGTTCTGTCTGCGCGGAGTTTGCACACTATCCCTGTGACCCGCATGGGTTTCCTCCGGGTGCTCCAGTTTATTCCCACATCCCAAAGTCGTGCGGTCTTGCAGGTTCATTGGTCTCTGTAAAATACTTGCCCATTGTGTGTGGGGGGAGGGGGGCAGCTAAGAAAGTGGGGTAACATCGAACTCGGTGGGCTGAGGGTCCGTTTACAAGCTGCATCTCGAAGCTAAGTGAAACCTGCCTCAGTATCTATCTCCCTCTCCCTCGTCCTTACCCTCTCACCTCCCTTCCCTCTTCCCTTTCAAAATTCCCTCAAGATTCCCGCATCTGCAGCTCCTGGTATCTCCCTAAAGATGGGCCTGTTGGGACCAGGGTTTTGGAAACGGTCCAAGCAGTCTCCAAGGTGATTGCTTCTGCCCCTGGGCCTGGAGCACGAGGCCGAACCTGCCCAGCCGGGCATCTCCACCGTCCCTGCATTTGACAGCTCCTCTACTTCTCCGTCCGTGTTCAAACTCCCTGACTGAACCTTTGCCCGGGTAACCGTGTTAACAGCTGATACCCATTGTCGCCCTGGTATTGACCAGCACCCTCCCCCCCCCCAGCAGCATGCTCCGCCCACCTTCCCTGGAAACACCTAGCGGCTCCCAGCACCAACCGGCCAGCGGAGGCTGCAGGCGGGCAGTGCCACCGGCCCAGCCTCTGGGACTTCCGGGCAGGCACCACAACCGTGGCACCCCGGGTAGACATCTCGCCCGGGCCACCTCGGGTAAACCTCTGCCCTGGGGCACCTCAGGAACACCTCACTGCCCAAGTCCAACCCCCTCCACCTCCTCTCAAATCAATTGATTGATTAAAAGACGCAGCAGGGAAACAGCCCAGTCCGCACCGACCATCGATCGCCCTTTCCCACTCGATCGCCCGTTCCCACTCTCCCTGCACACTAAGGGGCAAATTTACAGAGGGGGGGAAATTCATCTGCAAAACCCGCACGTCCTTGCGATGTGGCGGGAAATGGGAACGGCCGGAGGAAACCCACGCGGTCACGGGGAGAAGGCACACAGACAGCGCCCCCAAGGTCAGGATGGAACCCGGGTCTCTGGCGCTGTGAGGCAGCGGTTCTACCCGTTGCCCCCCCGTTGTGTGGGGAAAAGGAGGCAAGAGTCGGTGGTGAATTCATGCCGTTGTTGCTGCTGCTTGACTCGTTGTCCTCTCTGTTCCATCCCTAAAGTTAGTAACTAATTGGAAGATCAAATCCTCCCAGGCTGTGATTAAGCTTCCATAAAGCCGCCTGCCTGCGCTGTGAGCTCACTAACGAACCCTATCTAGTTACGTGCGGAAAGATGCAGAAACGCCTACTTGTTGATTGGACCCACTATGTTGTCGGGGAATGTCTTGAGTTCCTTCCATAGACCTGTTGTCGTGACTTCCTTTGTCTCTCTCTGACTTGGCAAACCTATGTTAAGATTAAACTTGCCTCTGAATCCAAGCATCTTTTGTTGAAGTTTGTTCCGTCGAATGGTTTCGGTTTATTATGGTCCACGTGCACCAAGGTGGAGTGAGAAAATTTGTCCCGCATGCTCTCCGAACAGATCAGACACACCGTATACAAACGCAAGCCCACCGTACACAAACGCAAGCAAATCAAACTCAAACCACAGTGGCTAGAGCAAAGGGGAATATCCAGAGTGCAGGATATAGTTCTCAGCATCCTAGCGCACCAGTTCCTTCAAAGGCCAATGTCCTCACCCTAGTTACAGGAGCAAAATTAGGCCATTCGGCCCATCGGGGCTACTCCGCCATTCAATCGTGGCTGAGCTATCTCGCCCGCTCAAGCCCATTCTCCTATTTTCCTCCCACACTAATCAGGAATCTCCGCCTTAAAAAATGATTGGCTCCACAGCCGTCTGTGGCAATGAATCCCACAGATTCACCACCCTCTGGCGAAAGAAATTCCACCTCGTCCTTCGAAAGGAACGTCCTTTTATTCTGAGGCTGCGGCTGAGTCTAGTCCTAGACTCTCCCACTAGTGGCAACATCTTCCCCGCATCCACACTATCCAGGCCTTTCACTATTGGGTAAGTTTCAACGAGGTCCCCCTTCTTCCCCCCCCCCCCCCCCCCCCCCCCATCCCTCTAAACCCAGCGAGTACAGGCCCAGTGCCGTCAAAACGCTCATCACACGTCAGTGTTTCAGAAGGAACTGCAGATGCTGGAAAATCGAAGGTACACAAAAATGCTGGAGAAACTCAGCGGGTGCAGCAGCATCTATGGAGCGAAGGAGATAGGCAACGTTTCGGGCCGAAACCCGGAAGGGTTTCGGCCCGAAACGTTGCCTATTTCCTTTGCTCCATAGATGCTGCTGCAGCATGCCCTTAAGTCTGTGACTTTCTACCAGCAAGGGTTTCGGCCCGAAACGTTGCCTATTTCCTTCGCTCCATAGATGCTGCTGCACCCGCTGAGTTTCTCCAGCGGATTTGTGTACCCCCTCCCCCGCTTAGCATACGTTATGATGTCCTCAGCGGATGGAACATTCCCCGAGCTGGTGCTGGGAGTCATAGACCACTCTCACCGATGATTTCTGTTCATAGTTAAGAAGCCCCTGTCATTCACTGCCTGAAGAAGGATCCCGACCTCGAAACGTCGCCCGTCCATTCCCTCCACAGATGCTGCCTGACCAGCTGAGTTCCTCCAACACTTTGTGTTCCACTCAACTGCTCATATCCTTGCCTTGGTTTAACTTGGCAATATATATATATATATATCACACGGCACTTAGGTTTGAGTTCAATTCCATCTGCCATCCGAACTGAGATTATACATCCTTATTTTCTGAGGCTAGATTATTCATTTCTGTTATTTTTGTTTCATCTAAGCTGCCCCATATCCTTTCTTGTTCTGTCTCTTCTTGGCAAATACCCAGTACATAGGTGCAGGAGTAGGCCATTCGGCCCTTCGAGCCTGCACCGCCATTCAATATGATCACGGCTGATCATCCAACTCAGTATCCCATACCTGCCTTCTCTCCATATCCCTTGATCCCTTTAGCCACAAGGGCCATATCTAACTCCCTCTTAAATATAGCCAACGAACTGGCCTCAACTACCCTCTGTGGCAGAGAGTTCCAGAGATTCACCACTCTCTGTGTGAAAAATGCTTTTCTCATCTCGGTCTTAAAGGATTTCCCCCTTATCCTTTAACTGTGACCCCTTGTCCTGGACTTCCCCAACATCGGGAACAATCTTCCTGCATCTAGCCTGTCCAACCCCTTAAGAATTTTGTAAGTTTCCATAAGATCCCCTCTCAATCTTCTAAATTCTAGCGAGTACAAGCCGAGTATAGCAGTCGTGCCCACTTATCGCCACATGTGCCATCGATTTTTCGTTCAGACCGAAAGGTCTGAATGACAATAACGGAATTCAGATTCAGATTCAGATTCAGATTTCTCTGGCTTGTTCCAAAATGAATCGTGCATTCTGAGATAGATCCTTTAATAAATGATCTCTTTCCATTTTCCTCATTTTGCCTCTATTTGGTGGCATTGGCACTTTCTACATCTCTTCCCATTTCACACTCATGATCCATGTTGCTACATTGCACATATTACTATCCTTAAGGGAACCTTACCTGATTTACCTAAACACCTATTCCTTCTTTTCTAACATTTTCCCACCCATCACACAATTTCATTTGAATTATAACCCAGTGTATAGTCTTACTTGTTCAATTTGACAGGACTTTTGTCTGTCCTACATTTATGGAGCTATGGCGCTATATATACAGACCCTTCGGCCCAACTAGTCCATGCCGACCAAGTTACCTGGTTGCATTTGCTAGCGTCTCGCCCATATCCATCCAAAACCTTTCTTATTCAAGTATCTATCTTTTAAATCTCTCATAATTGCACCCTCCTCTACCATTTCATCTGGCATCTCGTTCCATACACGGTTTACAAAAAAAAAGACACAAAGTGCTGGAGTAACTCAGCGGGTCAGGCAACATCTCTGGACAATGTGGACAATCGGTGACGTTTCGGGTCGGGACCCTTCTTTAGATTTCCCCAGTCTGAAACGTCACCTACCCATGTTCTTCAGGCATGCTGTCCGAAACGGCTGAGTTACTCCAGCACTTTGTGGCCCATCTTATGTGGAGATAAAAGTTGTCACTGAGGTTCCTTTTGAACGTTTCCTCTCGTGCCTTAACCCGTTCAGTGCCACCTCCGAGTATACCCAGGTCAGGGCCAACAGTAAATAAAAACTCGGCAGTGAACAGGTTAAACCTATGTCCTCTAGTTTAGACATCTCCACCTTGGGGGGAAAAAAGACTGTGGTGATTCGCCTTCTCTACATCCCTTGGGGTTTTATAAACCTGTGGAAAGTTGCAAATCAAGTGAGGTTTGTCCCAAGTCATTTTTCCCAAGTAGTTAACACGATGTGTTAATAGCATCCACGTGTCCTCCCTCCCTCCTCCTTCCACCCCTCATCCCACCTTCACTCCCTCCTCCCACCCTCCCTCCTCCCACCCTCCCATGTGTAAGTGCTGCCTGGATTAAAACCCGTCTTTCACAGTCTCTTTAAGTCATGCATTCAACTGTGATCGCAGTTCTGGTAAGAGAGCCATAGAAGGCTTGTTTCAACCTGTTCTACTCCCTCAGTAGGACCTTGCTCTTAGCTTCCCTGTTTATTCGCTTGACCCGTGGACTGGAATAACCGGGTATTTCCTCGCCAGCAAGTAAATTAGTACGTAAATTTTATTTATATAGCACGTTTAAATCAACTTGCGTTGAAACCAAAGTGCTTTACATAAAATAAATAATTACATTTCCGTACATCCATAGAAAAAATTAAAAACAAGAAAAAATGACAACACGTTATAGAATTCAACATGAACGTCCCCTCACAACAGAATCAACGTTTTCCACTTTGGGGAAAGGCATCAAAAAGTTAAGTCCTCGTCCTCTGTGAAACACCCGAGGTCGGGGCCTATTTGTGGCCTCCACAGCCAGTCAGTCCAGAAATTAGGTGCAGGAGTATGCCATTCGGCCCTTCGAGCCTGCACCGCCATTCTTGATCAGGCTGAATCCAACTCAGTATCTGGCCTTCTCTCCATACTGATCCGGGGCCACATCTAACTCCCTCTTAAATATAGCCAATGAACTGTGAACCAGAGATTCTCCACTCTCTGTGTGAAAAAAGTTCTTCTCATCTCGGTTTTAAAGGATTTCCCCCTTATCCTTAAGCTGTGGTTCCTTAAGCTTCAGGATTCTTGCCAGAAAGCTGGAACTCCGGCGTCTGGTGAACACTCCTCAGCTGCCCTCGGGAGACTTCGCTGGCCCGGCATTGCAGCTTTTCTTTCCCTTCTTTCTCTCTCATTCCCATCCCATCCCATCCCCTCCCATCCTTGCATCCATTCCTCTCTCTCTCTCTCTCGTTCATCCAGTTTAATTTGCTGATGTTTTGTATCCCGTTGTCTGTTTGTTTTGTCTCTTTGGTCTTGTTTTCCGCCCGGCAACCCCCTCCCCACCTCCCCACCCCCTGGACAAAGCATAGGTTTTATCCAGAGTTGATTTAACTTGCACCAGATTGCAGCAAGCAGAGAGGGAGCAGGAGACGGCGGAGAAGGGAAGCTACAAGTGCAGGCACGAACTGGGAGGCACGGTGGAGATGTTGCAGAGGGCGAGTGACCAGAAGGAACAGCAGCTGTAAGTATTCGGGCAGAAGCGACGGAAAAAAAAATAAAATGCTCTTCAGATGAACATCCATGATTGACAGCCACTCACTGCACATGGTGTTAAACGTACCTCATGATCATGACTATTTAATATGTTCAAGAAGGAACAGCAGACGCTGGAAAATTGAAGGTACACAAAAAAGCTGGCGAAACTCAGCGGGTGCAGCAGCATCTATGGAGCGAAGGAAATAGGCGACGTTTCGGGCCGAAACCCGGAAGGGTTTCGGCCCGAAACGTTGCCTATTTCCTTCGCTCCATAGATGCTGCTGCACCATGCTCTTTTCTTAAATCTCCCCGTGACTTAATACTATTACTGAGTTGGATGATCAGCCATGATCATATTGAATGGCGGTGCAGGCTCGAAGGGCTGAATGGCCTACTCCTGCACCTAATTTCTATGTTTCTATGTTTCTATCTTGCCTCGCTGTGATCTCCGACTGCACGGCCTTCTCTCAGCTGCACCGTCGCTGGACAACTGTCTCCGCCACTTGCCCAGTCTTTGCTCTCCTTCCATTTTGCTTTGAGGATGAGATGGGGATCTTATTGAAACCTATAACTGTGCGTTCTCCCTCCCTCCCCTCCACCCCTCTACCACGCATTCTCTCTCACTCTCTCTTCCACGTCCTCTCCTTCCCTTTCTCCTGCCACGCGTTTTTCCTCCTTCCCTCTTCCACTTTCACGTGCTCTCCCACCCACCCCCCCCCCCCCCTCTTCCCTGCGCCCCCTCATTCCTCCCGAACTGTTCCATGCATCTTCCCTCTCCCACGCACTGTTCCATGTGCTCTCCCACATTCCATCCCTCTTACAGTCATAGAGTGATACAGTGTGTGTGAACAGGCCCTTCGGCCCAACTCGCCCACACCAGCCAACAATGTCCCAGCTACACTAGTCCCACCTGCCTGCGCTTGGTCCATATACCCTCCCAACCCGTCCTATCCACGTACCTGTCTAACTGTTTCTTAAACGATGGGATAGTCCCAGCCTCATCTACCTCCTCTGGCAGCTTGTTCCATCCACCCACCACCCTCTGTGTGTAAAGGTCACATAGAAACATAGAAATTAGGTGCAGGAGTAGGCCATTCGGCCTTTCGAGCCTGCACCGCCATTCAATATGATCATGGCTGATCATCCAACTCAGTATCCCGTACCTGCCTTCTCTCCATACCCCCCTGATTCCCTTAGCCACAAGGGCCACATCTAACTCCCTCTTAAATATAGCCAATCAACCCCTTATCCTTAAGCTGTGACCCCTCATCCTGGACTTCCCTAACATCGGGAACAATCTTCCTGCATCTAGCCTGTCCAACCCCTTAAGAATTTTGTAAGTTTCTATAAGATCCCCTCTCAATCTACTAAATTCTAGAGAGTATAAACCAAGTCTATCCAGTCTTTCTTCATAAGACAGTCCTGACATCCCAGGAATCAGTCTGGTGAACCGTCTCTGCACTCCCTCTATGGCAATAATGTCCTTCCTCAGATTTGGAGACCAAAACTGTACGCAATACTCCAGGTGTGGTCTCACCAAGACCCTGTACAACTGCAGTAGAACCTCCCTGCCCCTCAGATTCCTATTCATTCCCCCCCCCCCCCCCCCGTCACCTTGAACCTATGTCCTCTGCTCCTCGATTCCCCCACTCTGGGCAAGAGACCCTGTGCATCGACCCGATCTATTCCTCTCATGATTTTGTTTCACACAACTTGCCTCCTCCCTCTTCCATGCGCCCCCCCCTCCCTCTTCCAAGGGTTTTCCCTCACTCCCACCATCACTCGCCCCTCCCCCTCACTCCGTCCACCAGCCCTCTCTTGCTTTCCCTTTGCACTATCCCTCCCTCCCCTCCTCCCTCACCTTCCACTCACTCACTCCCACCCTCCATCCTGTCCTCTTCATCCCACCCTCCCTCACTGGGCAATAGACCCTGGCGGGACCTTGCCGTCTCTGGTTGTTGGCCGGTAGCCTTAGGTGCTGCTTCAATGTACCACCCAATGTAAATGTTTCATTATTAATGTTTTATGTGTCATTGCCGACTGTCGCTGTAGGTCGTGTTGTCACTTGCGGGCGGAGCACCAAGGCAAATGCCTTGTATGTGAATACTTGGCCAATAAACGTATTCATTCATTCATTCATCCATTCATTGTGTGCCATTTTAGTGGGCGTGGGTTAGTCAGTGGCTTCTGCCTTCATTTCCGACGTGGGATCGTTGCATGTCAGCAGCAGCAGGTATTCACTTGGACCCAGAACCTCTGCTACCTGCACTCCAGCCACCACTGGCGCGGGGAGTACTGTTCCATCATTCCAATCAGTAGGATCCATTGACCTTGGTGTTTAATAAGAAGGAACTGCAGATGCTGGAAAATCAAAGGTACACAAAAATGCTGGAGAAACTCAGCGGGTGCAGCAGCATCTATGGAGCGAAGGAGATAGGCAACGTTTCGGGCCGAAACCCGGAAGGGTTTCGGCCCGAAACGTTGCCTATTTCCTTCGCTCCATAGATGCTGCTGCACCATGCTCTTTTCTTTCTCCCTGTGACTTAATACTATCTTGCATTGCTGTGATCTCCGACTGCAAGGCCTTCTCTCAGCTGCCCGAAACGTTGCCTATCTCCTTCGCTCCATAGACGCTGCTGCACCCGCTGAGTTTCTCCAGCATTTTTATGTACTTCCCATTGACCTTGGACTCCCTTCTCAGTGAAGGTCTAACTACCCCCCCCCCCCCCCCACAGGTTGTCCCACACGTTTGGTCAATCGTCAAGGCAGAATGTGAGAGACTGGTATAGCAGATGAGCGCACCCAAGCTTGATTCCTCTCCCAACGTCGTAAGCTCGACTCACAATCTGGTGGTTTATCCAGCTGGTCCCTGTCCCAGCTTTACACTTTTCCACCTTGTGTTTGTACTTTAGCCTGGAGTGCATTCGACTGTTTTGCTGCTGTTACTGAGTTGGATGATCAGCCTTGATCATATTGAATGGCGGTGCAGGCTCGAAGGGCCAAATTCCGCCTACTCACCTATTTTCTATGTTAAGAAATCAGACAGCACTGGGTGGCACAGTGGTGCAGCAGTAGAGTTGCTGCTTCACAGCGCCAGGGACCTGGGTTCGAACCAGACTACGGATGCTGTCTGTACGGAGTCTGTACGTTCCGCCTGTAACCGTGTGGGTTTTCGCCGGTTGCTCCGGTTTCCTCCCACACTCCAAAGGTTTGTAGGTTAATTGGCTTTGGTACAAAAAAAACTGTAAGTGTAGGATAGCTCTAGTGTACGGGGTGATCGCTGGTGTAAATCAAATTCCTACTGGGGTTAAACACAGCAAAATACTAGTTTGGTCCTGGGAGTTTCATACTGTGTGATTTCCCCATGTGCCATGCATATTTGGACACTAAAATGCTACCTAGAGTTTAGAGTTACTCGAGCACTTTACGCCAGCATCTGCAGTTCCTTGTTTCTACATTTTGGGGATACATATATATATATATTTGATGGAAACTGAGCTGATTGTGAACCAACAGAATACAACTGGAAACTGATTTGAAGATCGAGAAGGAGTGGAGACGGGCTCTGCAGAATGACCTGAAGAGGGAGAGGAACACCATCTCGGAACTGAGAGCGCAGACACAACAGCTGAGCGCCCTGAAAAAGGTACCGTACACACGGGATTCACCCGCATCTTCGTTAATCCAAGTCAGCAAAGTGTCATAACAAATATCATGCAATTCATTGTGTCTAATTGAAATGACATTGTCCTGTCTGTACTGCCGATTTCATGTCACTGATTGCCTATGTGTTGTACAAAAAGACGCAGAGGATTTGAGTATAGGAACAAGGAGGCCCTACTGCAGTTGTACAGGGCTCTGAAGTATTGTGTGCAGTTTTGGTCTCTAATTTGAGGAAGGACATTCTTGCTATTGAGGGGGTGCTGCATAGGTTCACCAGGTTAATTCCTGGGATGGCGGGACTGATATATGATGAAAGAATGGGTCGAGTGGGCTTATATTCACTGGAATTTAGAAGGATGAGAGGGTATCTTATAGAAACATATAAAATACTTCAGGGATTGGACAGGCTAGATGTAGGGAAAATGTTCCCGATGGTGGGGGCGTCCAGAACCAGGGGTCACAGTTTAAGAATAAGAGGTAGGCCATTTAGGACTGAGAGGAAAAACCTTTTCACCCAGAGTTATGAATTTGTGGAATTCTCTGCCACAGAAGGCAATGGAGGCCAATTCACTGAATGTTTTCAAGAGTTAGATTTAGCTCAGCCATGATCATATTGAATGGCGGTGCTGGCTCAAAAAGCCGAATGGCCTACTCCTGCACCTATTGTCTATGTTTGTACAAAGTGCTGGAGTAACTCAGCGGATCAGGCAGCATCCCTGGAGAACACGGATTGGCAGTGTTTCAGGTCGGGACCCACCTTCAGTCGAAAATATCACCCATCCATGTTCTTCAGAGGTGCTGCCCGACCAACGGAGTTATTCCAGCGCCTAGTGTCCGTTTGTGCATTAACCAGCGTCTTGCAGAAACAAAGAACTGCTAATGCAGCTTTATATTAAAGATAGATACAAAGTGCTGGAGTTACTCAGCGGGTCAGGCAGCATCTCTGGAGGAAAAGGGTGGGTGACATCTTGGGTAGGAACCCTTCTTCAGACTGAAAGTAGGGGGTGGGGGTGAAGAGGCAAGAAAAGGCCAGGATCAGTGAGAGTTGGCAACAAATCATCTCAAGCAAGGAGCTGCCTACTTGCTGCTGGAATGCTTACCTTCATAGATTGGGGCATAGAATATAAAAGTTAGGATGTAACCGTTACAAAACATTGGTTAGGTCGAAGTTGAGTCTTGTCTGCAGTTCTGGTCTGGTTAAAGGAAGGGTGTGGTTGTGCTGGAAAGCTAGGGAGATTCACCAGGATGTTGCCTTGATTGGGAAGCGATCAAATAAGACGTTTTTCCTGGAGTAGATGTGGCTGAAGAATGATCTAATATACATACAATAAGATTATGAGTAACATAGACGGGTGAATGGTGGAGGAAGGAACTGCAGATGCTGGATTAAACCGAAGATAGACACAAAAAGCTGGAGTAACTCAGCGGGACAGGCAGCATCTCTGGTGAGAAGGAACGGGCGACGTTTTGAGTCGAGACCTTTTTACAGGTGGATGGTCAGACTAGGGTGGAGCATAAGTATTTTTCCCATAGTAAGGGTATCAATAATCGGAATATTTTATTGTGAGAGGAAGGAATTTTAAAGGGTTTAAACGAGACGTTGTTATAACAAAAATGGCTTGACAGCTAGTTTGCGATGTCAGGTCTTCAGTGCTATGGCTGGGCAGTTGCAACCATCATCCATTGCCTTTGAAGTGAATCATAGTTTACTGGCTGGCTTTTGTGAAGGTTTGAAACCTTACAAGGAAGTGAAGATGATTGACCACTTGTGTAGGAAGGAACTGCAGATGCTGGTTTAAACCGAAGGTAGATACAAAGAGCTGGAGTAACTCAAGCGGGACATGCATCTCTGGAGAGAAGGAATGGGTAACATTTCGGGTTGAGAACCTTCTTCAGACTGCTAAATAGTAAAGATGAGGGAGTGGGGGCTCGGAAAACAGGTCATTAGAGACGAAGGGAGTGTGAGGTTTCTTGGATATAGGTAGGGAGAGATTGGACCGGGGGGGGGGGGGGGGGGGGGGGGGGGGGGGGGGGGGGGGGGGGGGGGGGATAGGATGGAGACGAGGAATGTAGAAATCATTTCCTCGGGAGGAGCAGGCAGGAACAAAGGATCTGCCAGAGCAGTTGTTTATGGATTTTGGGGAGAAGGTAAAAGCAGGCTGTGAAACGATAAGGTTAAAGGCATAGATGACAGAGCCACAAGTGATAGCATTTGAAATGGTCTGTGAGATTATGGCCTGGTGCTCATCTGTGGGATCATGGAGGAAGTGTCTGAGAGCCGTCGCCTGGCCTCAGTGCAGTAGAGGTCAGCTCACCAGACTACCACGCACCTCCCTTGTCGACGGGTTTGATGATAATGTCGGGGTTGCTGCAGAGTGAGCAGGGGGCTGTATGTTCAGAGGGGGTGAGGTTAGAGCAGGTAAGGGGAGTGGAAAATTTGAGATGGTTGTTCATCCCAGTTTGGCAAAAGAATAAATCAGGGAAGGTAGTACATCCATGGATAACAAGGGAAATCAGGGATAGTATCAAAGCGAAGGATGATGCGTACAAATTAGCCAGAAAAAGCAGCATACCGGAGGACTGGGAGAAATTCAAAGACCAGCAGAGGAGGACAAAGGGCTTAATTAGGAAAGGAAAAATAGATTATGAAAGAAAACTGGCAGGGAACATAAAAACTGACTGCAAAAGTTTTTATAGATATGTGAAAAGAAAGAGATTAGTTAAAACAAATGTAGGTCCCTTGCAGTCAGAAACAGGTGAGTTGATCATGGGGAACAAGGATATGGCGGACCAATTGAATCACTACTTTGGTTCCGTCTTCACTAAGGAAGACATAAATAATTTGCCGGAAATAGCAGGGGACCGCGGGTCAAAGGAGTTGGAGGAATTGAGTGAAATCCAGGTTAGCCGGGAAGTGGTGTTGGGTAAATTAAATGGATTAAAGGCCAATAAATCCCCAGGGCCAGATAGGCTGCATCCCAGAGTACTTAAGGAAGTAGCTCCAGAAATAGTGGATGCATTAGTAATAATCTTTCAAAACTCTTTAGATTCTGGAGTAGTTCCTGAAGATTGTCGGGTAGCAAACGTAACCCCACTTTTTAAGAAGGGAGGGAGAGAGAAAATGGGGAATTACAGACCAGTTAGTCTAACATCGGTAGTGGGGAAACTGCTAGAGTCAGTTATTAAAGATGGGATAGCAGCACATTTGGAAAGTGGTGAAATTATTGGCCAAAGTCAGCATGGATTTACGAAAGGTAAATCATGTCTGACGAATCTTATAGAATTTTTCGAGGATGTAACTAGTAGCGTGGATAGGGGAGAACCAGTGGATGTGGTGTATCTGGACTTCCAGAAGGCTTTCGACAAGGTCCCACATAAGAGATTAGTATACAAACTTAAAGCACAAGGCATTGGGGGTTCAGTATTGATGTGGATAGAGAACTGGCTGGCAAACAGGAAGCAAAGAGTAGGAGTAAACGGGTCCTTTTCACAATGGCAGGCAGTGACTAGTGGGGTACCCCAAGGCTCAGTACTGGGACCCCAGCTATTTACAATATATATTAATGATCTGGATGAGGGAATTGAAGGCAATATCTCCAAGTTTGCGGATGACACTAAGCTGGGGGGCAGTGTTAGCTGTGAGGAGGATGCTAGGAGACTGCAGGGTGACTTGGATAGGCTGGGTGAGTGGGCAAATGTTTGGCAGATGCAGTATAATGTGGATAAATGTGAGGTTATCCATTTGGTGGCAAAAACAGGAAAGCAGACTATTATCTAAATGGTGGCCGATTGGGAAAGGGGGAGATGCAGCGAGACCTGGGTGTCATGGTACACCAGTCATTGAAGGTAGGCATGCAGGTGCAGCAGGCAGTAAAGAAAGCGAATGGTATGTTAGCTTTCATTGCAAAAGGATTTGAGTATAGGAGCAGAGAGGTTCTACTGCAGTTGTACAGGGTCTTGGTGAGACCACACCTGGAGTATTGCGTACAGTTTTGGTCTCCAAATCTGAGGAAGGACATTATTGCCATAGAGGGAGTGCAGAGAAGGTTCACCAGACTGATTCCTGGGATGTCAGGACTGTCTTATGAAGAAAGACTGGATAGACTTGGTTTATACTCTCTAGAATTTAGAAGATTGAGAGGGGATCTTATAGAAACTTACAAAATTCTTAAGGGGTTGGACAGGCTAGATGCAGGAAGATTGTTCCCGATGTGGGGAAGTCCAGGACAAGGGGTCATAGCTTAAGGATAAAGGGGAAATCCTTTAAAACCGAGATGAGAAGAACTTTTTTCACGCAGAGAGTGGTGAATCTCTGGAACTCTCTGCCACAGAGGGTAGTTGAGGCCACTTCATTGGCTATATTTAAGAGGGAGTTAGATGTGGCCCTTGTGGCTAAGGGGATCAGGGGGTTGGAGAGAAGGCAGGTACGGGATACTGAGTTGGATGATCAGCCATGATCATATTGAATGGCGGTGCAGGCTCGAAGGGCCGAATGGCCTACTCCTGAAACCTAATTTCTACGTTTCTATGTTGAAGTCACCTGCCACTTCTGGTTGTGAACGTATCATTCGTGCCAGGCACTGCCGTCAGCGAGACCGGATTCCCCAGGACCGTCTGTATCCTCCCTGTGACTGTAATGTTGGCACGTACACAAATGTGTGTCCTATCTACATGTGAGAAAGCCGACAGTCATACAGCGTGGAAACAGGACCTTCGGCCCAACTCGCCTCATCTGCAGTAGTCCCAACTGCGTACGTTTGGCTTGTATCCAATTGAACTGCTCCTATCCCTCTACCTGTGTAGTTTCTTAAATGTTGCGATAGTACCTGCCTCAGCTACCTCTTCCGGCAGCTCATTCCACACACCCACCACCCCTCGGGCTCCTATTAAACTTTTCCCTGGCTGTAAACATGTATCATCTCGTTCTCGAGTCCACGACGCTGGGCAAGACTCTGTGTGTATACCCTATATATTCCTCTCAGGGTTTTGTACATTTCTGTAAGATCACTCCTGCTGCACTCCTAGCCTGCTCAACCTATCCCTGTAGCTCAGGCCCTCGAGTCCCGGCAACATGTTTTATGTAAATGTTTTACAGCGCTCTCATGATTGAGAACTAATATGATTTGCATGTGAGCTTCTGTTCTGTGTAACAATTGCTGCTTGCAACAAAACTTTGAATCGCGCAACTTTATTGAATAGCATGCCATTAATTATTTTAGCTTAAAGCTAATATGGGGCCATGAATGGCTGTCTAACCCCAAGATCTGCCAGCTGTTTTGTCAAAACACGGCCAATGATTTTGGGCTCGAGGACAAAATGACAGCAGCAATGCCAAGGGAACATGATCTATCTGCTGCTGGATGTTATTGAGGTTGGGGTTTGTCAGGCAGCTCAGTGATGATCCCCAGATTAGCTGTAAACTAGACAGAAGCAATCCCGCTTGCCCACGCTTCAAGCATTGTCCTACGGTCCTTCATTGTGCAGATCAAGATGGGGTTGGATTGCAGCCCGGCCGGCTGGCATCTCTGTTGATAGGCAAGGAAAACCCGACCATCTTCTGTATTTTCTTGTGTTCTTGAAGGGAGTCCATAGGAACTAGATTGTGCAGGTATTCTGTAGTCTTGGACAAATGACTCTGGGTTCAGAGTTGTATAGCATAGAAACAGATCCTTTGGCCCAAATCACCTATGCCAACAAGATATCTATCCAAACATTTTGCCCATATCTGTCTAAAATTATACCTGCCTTCATGGCTTCTCCAGTTTGCCCTACATGCCCTTCACTCTGTGTGGAGAATGTCCCTTTTAAACTTTTCTCATCTTACCGTAAATCTGTGTTCTCTAGTTTGATTCCCCAACCCTGGGAAAATTACTGTGACCGTACTCCTTATCTATGCCCCATATGAATTTTTTTCAACTCTACACTCCGGGGGGAAAAAGTCCCATCCTTTTCAGCATCTCCTTATAATGCCAGTTCTCCAGGTCCAGTAACATGAGGGAACCCTGTCCACCTGCATTCCTGGCTATCTCTGGTTCATCACTCTCCAGGGCCCTGCCATTTACCGTGCAAACCCGAGTCTGGATTAATTTCCCAAAATGTAACACTTTGAGCTTGTCCGAAGTTAAATTCCTTCTGCCAGTCCTTGGCCCAAATCACCTCTCTCCTCTTGACATCTTCACTGTCCACTACCTCCCCAGATAAAATAGCGATAGGTGAATAATTTTCATAAAGTCATTCCAACTTGATAAATCTGTTTATTGTTTTGTAGGAATTCCTTGGGTTACAAGAAGAGAATGGACAGCTGCAGAGAATCTGCAATGATCAGGAGCAGGCATTGCAGGAACTGGGCTACAAACTCAGCGAGTAAACCACCCCTCTCATCTTATTGGTCATGCTGTTGATTCATTTGTACTCTTTCCCCATTCCCCGATGAAAGATGTTCATTCGTAATGGGTAATGTGTATGTATGTATGTATGTGGTGTGGGCAGGGTTGGCGGGACGAGGGTAATAATCATTAATGATTTATGAGGGTGCAATCTATCTTGCAGATGCCTTGTTATAATAATTTCTCTGCAGTGTTTTCTTTTTCATTTTTTATAGGTCAAAGCTCAAAATTGAGACCGTTAAGGAGGCTAACAAGGCACTGCAGGTAATTTTATAAAGAATCCTAGTGGACTTTATCTGCTGTGACGGTGCTCATGATGCGATGTTTTAGAAAGCAAAATCTCCTTGCATGTTACCTCGATAGGGTTAGTGTGTTTCCTGCACAAACTTACATAATCTGAAGAAAATTTACAAGTATGGTACTTTAATCCTGCCAACCGACTTTTCAGTTCCAGAAAGTGTGATGCTTTTTCAAGTGTGGTAGTGAGAGTTTGCATGTCCCTGATGAAGTGAAAAGGATAAGGAACTCTGGAGAATGAGGGAAATTGAGGCTCGTAGCAGGAAATAAGAGGCCTGGGTCAGGGACAGGCAGCTGTGGTCAAATATATCCCTAGAGGGGTATAGAGAATTGAGGAGACTATGGGGGCATTTAAAAAAAACATTGCAAATAAAAGTTTGTAAACTATAGACCAGCGAGCTGAATATGTGTGAAGGAAAGGTACGGGAGTGGATTCTGAGGAATACATGAATTTGGAAAAGCAGAGGGTGGATTAGGAATTGTCGGCATGGTTTTGTGTGTGGAACAATCTCTGAGGAATTTGATTTGAGTTTAAGAAATAAACAAGAAGGTTGATGAGGACAAGACCACGTGTAGTCTATTAGGATTTCAGCTAGGCCTTAAAAGTTCCACATGATAGGCTGCACTGGAAGGTTAGATTGCCTGGGATCCAGAGAGCTGGATACACAATTGGCTTAATGGTGGGAAACAGAGGGTGGTGACGGAAGATTGTTTTTCAGTCCGTAGGCCTGTGATTAGTTGTGTGTGCCTCGGCGATCGCTACTGGGTCCATTGCTGTTTCTCATCTGTATTAGTGACTTGGATGAGAGTATACGAGACATGCTTTGTAAGTTTGCAGACACTAAAATCCAAACCATGACCTCAGTTCTGATCGTTGCAGAACACCAATGGTCAGACCTCCAGACTGAAAAATCCCCTTCACTGAAGGGTCTGTAGAAGGATCCCGACCCAAACGTTGTCTGTCCATTCTCTCCATAGATTCCAACATCTGCAATCACTTGTGTCCCCTTCACTATTACCTTCTGTTTTCTATCACCAAGCCAGTTTTGTATCTAAATCACCAACTCACTGTGGATCCCATGTAACTTAATCTTCTAGAACTGCCTATCATGAGGGACCTTATGAAATGCTTTACTGAAGTCCATGTTGATGACATCCATTGCCCGAACCTCATCAATCTTCTTACACAGAATCAGGAAATAGACAGCTGTTCAGGCCAGATCTGTGGGCAGAGAAAGAGTCAACAGTTCAGGTTGAAAGAAACAAAACAAGCTTGTTAGGTTGCAGGGAGGAGATATTTATGAGATGTCAAATCCATAATGTGACTATAGGGATAAGCTGTAAACAAGGAACAAGATTTACTTGCATTTGAAAAACATGGGGTTACTTGGGATAGTCAGCGCAATCATGCAGCCAGTAAACAGGCTCTTCGGCCCAAGTTGCCCATGCCGACCAAGATGCCCCATCTATGCTAGTCCCACCTGTACACTGTGGATGGCTTGATTGTAATCATGTATAGTCTTTCCACTGACTGGATAGCATGCAACAAAAAGCTTTCAGCCAATCATACTGACCAAGTTGCCATATTGGGCTAGTTTAATCTGCCTGCATTGGCCAACATTCCTCTAAACCCTTCCTATCCATATCTGTCTAAATTGTATCCACTTCTATAGCTTCCTCTGGCAGCTCATTTCCAGATATGGAATAATATTCCTTTTATACAGAGATCCTCATTGTATTGTCTTAAACAATGTAACATTCAGCTGTTGGTATATTTTTAGTTTGCAGTAGCAAATGTCAACCTAAAGCCATTTAAAAACATTTATTTTTGGAAAAATAATGTTATTATGAGTCAAACTAGCCCGCACCATTCTCCCCATTGATACATTTCCTAACACCAGGTTTCTTAGAAATGCAAGTTATAGCAGAACTATCTGTATTTGATGAGCACACGGCTGTCTGCATGGACTTTTCAGTAGAGATCATTTCTGACCAACTTGATTTGAACTTTTGAGATAACCAGAATTGACAAAGATAGTAGTTTTTACATAAACTGCAGTGATGAAGAAATACATTGAATGCGAAGGAAATGTGCAAGTTGGTTTAAAAAGATGGTTCAGAATGGAACAAACAAAGGGTAATGGTGAAGGTTTTAATTGACATTGGGGTCGGATTTAGAAGTCCATTTAGAAGGCCTTTGCTCTTTTTGTCATATCAGTGATTTGGACTTAAAATATAAACGCTATTATGGAGATGTTTGTTAATAATATGTGATTAATGGTAAGGAAGAAAATTCTAGGCTCCAGGAAAATATAGTTGGAAAATTAAAGAGGTAGAAAATGCATGATAAATGACAGGCATATTCAGAAATACGAAGGATCTTGCCAGGGTTGTCTGAAAAATTAGCTAGCATGTTAGGTTTGTAGGTACTGCAGCCGACTTGAAGGGGGTCTTCGGAGAACAAGAAGCAGGATTAGCTGAAATACCACAGGCTCAGAGTGAGCTTCATCCAGCTATGCTCAAACTACAAATGTCTGGTTGAAGTGCTGGAGTAACTCGACGGGTCAGGCAGCATCTCCAGAGGACATAGATAGGTGACGTTTCAGGTTAGGGTCCTTCTTCAGACTCGTCATCTATCCTGACCCGCTGAGCTACGCCAGCACTTTGTCTCATGGTTTGTTTTCTACCCGGCAGTAACCTCTGTGCTTCTGACCTCTAGGGTTTGGTGTGGCTGAAAGACAGAGATGCTGCGTGCTGTAAGCTATGTGGGAAGGAGTTCTCCATCAGTACAAGGAAGGTATGGAACATTTGAAGAATTAAGCACCAGCAGGGTAAAGCTATATTGACGGGAAGCCCTGAAATGAGAGCAAGGCCATTCAAGATTAATATCACAAGATCTTGAACTAATTCCCCTAAAATGCTGGCGAGAATATTGTCATAACACTAAGTTGTGGAGAAAAAAGTGGAACAAAAGTAAATAAAGGGAACTTAAGGTTCAGATCAATGGAATGTCAGAACCAGAATAACAGGCCAATTCCTGTAACAAATTTAGCACTTTACAGATCAAATCCAAACCAGACCAGCTGGGATGAAAACTTTTATCATCCAAAGCACTGTATTTTCATATCTCTTTGTGGCCAAGTCCCACTCTGACCTGTGGAATTTTCTACAACCTTATAAACCTTCACACTGGTATCTTAGTTTTGCCTTCGTCCACCACTAATTGATATTGCTCCACCAGTGATCATCAGATAGCTGTATTTTACATTCTGGAATCCCTCTCAACTATGATTGCGCTCCCAATGATCATTTTCATCGACACCTAAAGCAGAGGAGTGCTGCTGAAATAAATACATACTAACTAATTGATTTATTATTATCTTCTCTTTAGCACCACTGCAGGAACTGTGGGGAAATCTTCTGCAACGCCTGTTCTGACAATGAGCTTCCGCTGCCCTCCTCTCCAAAGCCTGTGCGTGTGTGTGACACCTGCCATGCGCTGTTGCTACAACAATGCTCCTCCAACACCTGAACATCCCAGAGGCAAGTCTCAGTTGAGGCCTGGCCTTGCACCAGTGGGCAGAATTCAGATCTTGTCGCAACTAGGTCTTTAACAAAGTCCATGCCAGTCTCCATGAAAAAAGAGTGACTTTTAATGGTGCTTCTTTGTAATTAGATGAACTTTCGTCCTCGTTACTGCTCAAGAGGAATTATACAGGTGCCAACTCAAAAAGCTGGTGTAATAATTTTAACAGCTATTTTGTACTCACACTATTAATGTATTTAATTGATCACTAATGCACTACATTTTGAAAGTTGAATTTTTGCTGGTATTCAATTTATTTGTGCCTTCCTTTCACATTGCATGGAGGACCAAATAACAGAATCTTTAGTTTTGAAACCATCTAACCATCACAATGTGAAGACAACTGTTCACTAGCATTAAAATTAGTCTTTGCGGATAACTTAATCCTTGTGTTATAATGCTTTAAATAGGTCTCGTTACTTATGTACAAAATAAGAGCTGATTTAATTGATGCATGAACCATGTATGATAGTGGCAAGATCACCAGTTGTTTGTCTATTGTAGTGATTTTCCTTCCAGTTAAATGTAGACAAGATATTTTTTTTGTAATGGAAATAGGAAATGCATACTCGATATAATAGTAAAGCCAAAATTGAATTGTAATCTTGACTTCAAGCGGTGGAGTGCGTGAATGTGTTTCGACAAGGATACTGGACATTAACTCTCAATCCAGTGCTTAAACTAAACCTTAACCAGATTTGCTAGTGCTGTGATGGCGAAACACTCTTCATAGTACTAGACAGGCTGGGCAGTGACAGCATCAGGTTACAGAGGGAATCAACTCAGGAAAAGCACTGCAAAGGCATTGAACACAGCAAATTTGTTGCCAGCATGGAGAACCTTAATATTTTCCTCCCAAACAGGTCCACGCTACTGTATAAAGGGGAAGAGTTGCCCTGCCCCACCGCCTAGCCAAGCAATCCATTGCAGTTGTACTTATTTGTAATGCTTTTCTTCAAAATCTGTCCCAGTATACTATCAAGAGCAATTTAATTTACGGAATTAAATTAGGATTCCATAAAGTTTCAAACCATCACGTGAAAGATGTGCAAGATGCCTGTTTGACTGGACTACACTGAGCATTAGGCGGAACTAGACTCTGTTCCAACTCCCATTTAAGTCATGTTTTGTGAAATTAGATTTGCAAATCACAGAATAAACTATTTCAAAATAGTTTTCAAAATCTTTATTGGACTCATGGGTATTAAAACTGGAATCTTCTTAAATTGGAAAAATTAAACTGGAAAATCAAAGCGATAATGAAACCTTAAGATTCGAATTAATATTATCAGACACAAAATCGATTGTGTCTAGACCCAATTTTAGAAACAGCAGGAATATCATAGACTCAATTCTGCACAATACGAAAACAAAATATCTTCAAAAATGACTAGTAGCGGCCACGGTCAGTTTGAGGCAGGGTGTACCCACTAGTACATTCACCACCCTCCACTGCCGCCCATGTTCCCCATTCCTTCCACGTCACCCCCCATTCCCATGCCTCCAGATCCGTCGTAATATCCCCGTGCACCATTGTTGCCTCCGCTGTGCCGACCTAGAATAAAGAATTTAATCGTAAAGTCTTCAAATAATTTTTTTTAAGTTGAAGATCTGGCAGCCTGATGCATCAGAAAGTCAGGTTAATCATAGAAAATGCAATTCCCAAGAGTGTCAATCAATATTTCTGCCTATGGGTGGGGAGGGGGCAAGGATACAATGTAACCAGAACACAAGAGTACATGGTCATAAGTGATAGCAGAATTAGGCCATTCAGCCCATCAAGCCTACTCTGCCATTCTATGGCTGATCTATCTCTCCATTCTCCTGCCTTCTCCCCTTAACGTCTCACTCCTGTACTCATCAAACTTTGTAAACATACAATTTAAATAGTCGGAGTTCAGGGGCAACAAATAAAAATATAAAACACGACAGTGAATTTTGAAGAATGTAACTCATCAAAAAGAAAATCACTTAATTCTGTTTGGAATTTAAAATAAAAAGAATGTAACTTTCCTTACCGTATGAGCCCATGCTGGTCTGACTCCCGTAACCGGCGGCGTAATTACCGGACATCCCGTGATTCCCCGAGGCGCCGTAGCCTCCCTGGTTTCCTGCAAGGAAGGAGGCTTTTAGATAAATATCTCAAAGCATTCGCACTGCCGCTGCAAAGCTTGACGGAAGACTCAACTCACCCATCCCATAGCCGCCACCGTAGCCGCTAGACCCTCCGCCAGCAGTGGAGTTCAAGAAGAGTTCAATGTAACGATGCTCTGAAACAAGATCGACTGCCATGTAAATATTTTAGCTGATCACCTGTCCACACAACTCAACAGGCATTCTCTCACAAGTTAAACATGCATCAAACCATGACATCTAACTTGGCTTCCGAGAACTGGACATTTGAAAGCACCTATCCCAAATTGCTTTGACAGATGGTGTGTGATGTAGTTTATCACAGAAGATTCACAAAGCAAGGACGTTGTGATTTCTTGACCGTCAACTTAATGGAAATTTGGTAATCACCAAATACGCATGCACTATACACCCTGTCTTTGAAGGACACAAAGTGCTGGAGTTACTGGGCAGGTCAGGCAGCACATGGACGCACAGGTCTGGGGAACATGGATAGGTAATCTAGGCGAGGCCCTTCTTCAGACTCTGGAGTCTGCAGAAGGGCCTCAATGCAAAACATCACCTGTCCATATTCTCCAGAGATGCTGCCAAACCTGCTGAGTTACTCCAACACTTTGTCCCCGTTTGTGTATTAACCAGCATCTGCACTTATTTTTTTTTCTCACAATCCTGTCCTTGCCAGCCTGGAGTCAACAGTCAGCCCCGGTGTTTTAGCCACCCTCTAATATCACTTCAATAAAAGCACTCCCAGTTTTGCTGGTGGACCTTACGCCTTCCCAGGGCGGGCTGTGTAATCCTCAGTAAGATTCCCTACGACACTTGGCAAATGGGCATTAACCAAGATCAGCCCTATCTGATGAAGGCCACATGCTATGTACACATCATACAGGGCCCTGGTGAGACCACACCTGGAGTATTGTGGGCAGTTTTGGTCTCCTAATTTGACGAAGGACATTCTTGCTATAGAGTGAGTGCAGTGTAGGTTCACCTGGTTAATTCCCGGGATGGTGGGACTGATATATTATGAAAGAATGGATTGACTGGGCTAATATTCACTGGAATCTAGAAGGATGAGAGCAGAGCTGCCAGGTTTTGTCCGAGCATTTCAGTATTCTAGTACCTGAAAATCAGTATTTTGCTGAGAAAATCAGTATTTTTACGCAGTGCCATTTTGCTGAAAAAAGTGTTGTTTTTTGTGCAGTCATACCCACGTAAGAATACAAGACTGCATAACTTTGCTACCAATTGACGTCTTCTACGCACCTTACTTGACAGTGCATTCATTGCCATCTCTGTATACTGCTGTTTGAACGACTGCTTCCTGCTTTTAGCACCAGATGAAGATGTAGAAGCCATTTTAGAAGCCTCTCTCCCTCCCTCCTTTAGCCTCCCTCGCCTTCCTATTTTCTTTCCCTCCCTCTTATTCTCTACCTCCCCCCCACTGTCTGGGATCCAGAGTGCTGTGGCCATAGCGCTACGTATAAAGGCAATAGTGCTCCACCTGGGAGCGCTATTTTTAAAACCCATCGCGCCGTTCATTTAACTTCCCACGCATTAAACTGACAGCGCTGTTTAAACCTGTAGCGGGACAGGCAGATCAAAGCTTACAAAAATAATCATCCAGATCTTGAAATTTAAAATACTAATAGATTTAATCTGCTATAATTTTTAGAGGTACAGTATGACTTTTTATATCCTTGCATTTATTAAGCAGCAAGATGAAACAGGAAGTCGGGCTGATTAAAAAAAAACAAACATATTTCACAAAGCAAATCCGTACATCCGTATTCCGATCGCATTTCCGTACAAAATACAGAAAATCTGTGCTACTTGGCAGCTCTGTGAGAGGGGATCTTATAGAAACATAAAGGGATTTGACAGGCTAGATGCAGGGAAAATGTTCCCCATGTTGGGGTAGTCCAGAACCAGGGATCGGTTTAAGAAAAAGGGGTTAGGACTGAGATGAGGAAAAACTTTTTCACCCAGAGAGTTGTGAATCTGCAGAATTCTCTGCCACAGAAGGCAGTGGAGGCCGATTCACTGGATGTTTTGAAGAGAGTTTGATATAGCTCTTAGGGCTAATGGAATCAAGGGATATGGAGAGAAAGCAGGAACAGGAAACTGATTCTGGATGATCAGCCATGATCATATTGAATGGCGGTGCTAGCTCGAAGGGCCGAATGGCCTACTCCTGCACCTATTTTCTGTTTCTAATTCCCCACCAACAAGCATTGGCCATGGCAGGATTCTTTATTTTAAATTAACTTTGTGGTTCCTTGCAGCTCAGCCACGACCCTCGGGGGAAAGCTAGACAAGAGCTTAATTTGTACTTACGCATGTGAGCTTTATCCTTACACATGGCGGCTACCGCGTCCTCGTGTGTTGCAAATTCAACGTCAGCTTCCCCTGTGGCCCGACCGTCGTTTCCATACTCCAGGTGAATGCGAAGAGGGTTCAGAGGGGAAAAGAACTATAAAGAAACAATTGTAAAACATAATGTAACCACCCACTGATCAGATTCATTACTGCTGATTGAATAAATTAATCGGAAACTTACGTGTGCAACGTCATCCTCGGATGCCCGGAACGGTAGACCACGCATGTGCACAAAGTGTCCACTCAGATAGCCCGAGCTGGCGTCTCCAGCTCCTCCATATCCATGGTTCCCCATACCTATAAAGAGCAGAGTTAGTGCAAACTCTGAAAACACATTTTCCCATTCTACATTTATAGTTCACTATGATAACCTCTGACATATCCCCGCACACCCTCCCTCATTCATTAGTGATAGGAACAGAATTAGGCCATGAGTCTACTCCCCCATTCAATCATGGCTGATCTATCTTTTCCCTCTCTACCCCATTCTCCAGCCATCTCTCTATAACCCGACACCCATTCTTCCTAATTACTCTGCTCATTCCCACCCATTTCCTTTGCCACATTCACCCTATTTTACCCGTTATCCTTCTCCTGTGTTGCACTTTTCCACTTTCTCCAAACAATATAATCAAAATTATTCTAAACACCAAACCTACCTCTGTTGCCTCTCATAGCGCCAGGTCCATCGTATTCATCGTTCCCATAGCCATAGTTGTCATAGCCGTTGTAGTCGTCATACCCACCATATCCTGAAGAAACCACAAGCCACATTAGATAAAATGAAAACACCACCCGGAGGTCCTAAAATACACTTCTACCCGATTCAAAAGACAAAATTTGCACCAACAGCTAAAGGAAAGATACGTCAATTTAGAATATAACAACAACAAGTTATTCATATTTAAACTCAAGGCGTGGACATTGGGACTGCAAGGCTTGTATTCTGGCAGCAAGGACAATTAATTAATGAATCGTGCTCTAGTTGCCATTATTTGGCCATTGTAAATCTCTGAATGCTGGAAACAAGTCACATCCCAATTCCACAGTAAAAGATGTAATACTTTCAGGTGAATGCACAGCTATATACTGTGTGCAACAAGCATTTTACTCACCACCACCATAACCACCTCCTCGACGCATACGATCGTAAGCGTTCCCTCGCTGGGGACCAGCTCCAAGGTAACCACCTCGTCCCATCGGACGGTCGTATGGGCCCGGTCTCTGTCCCATCAGCCGCTTTGGGGGATCATAGTATGCCCGCACCTCGCTTCTGCTGCTTTTAAATATCTCAATATACCTAAATCACAATGAATATATAGTTAACACTCAAGAGAAATACTGCAATTGTAGTATTATTCTAGATAACAATTCGGCTGAAAACATACATATCTTAGTTTACATTAGAACGACTAGCAGATATTTCTAAAGAACACCAATTCTACACATTTAATTTAACATCGAGTCCTACATGACATTTTAATTTAATGTTTTCTCAATGGAGCAAGCATATTTGCAATTGATTATATTCAACAGGTTACTATTTATACTATTTTGCAAGTAATCTTCTCAAAACGTTGTTCAGTAAATAACTGAGGCCATAAAATGGATCAGATTCTAATGCATGAAAATATGGTTCAAGTATAACACAGTTGCATTAATTGTAATTACAATATTGTTCATCTCAGGCATTCACTGATCTGCAGCTTGGAAGAGGGAGAAAAAAAATCAAGAGGGCAAATACACGGCAAGAACATGCAGCCCCAAGGGGCCGTGGCAGTCCTGGCACATTAGACCATTGTTATTGGGTTCTGACAGGGAGCAAAAATAAAAGTAACGGGAGAGGAGCTGAGCATGGAAAGCAACATGAGTGAGCAAACATTGTGCTGCAAGTGATGACAAGGTAAAAAGTGAAATGTTACTGTATCAATTCAAAGATTTGTAACAACCCCAGGTAAATGGGGGTCATACAGCACTCCATATTTAACTCTTACTGGGGTACAAGATCACAACAAGCCACCTGTAATATGAGGCAGCTGTGAGACCATGCCGTAACATTTGCAAACCATTATGCTGCATTTTTATCCACTCAATCCAAGCAGGATTCTTACACATTAATATATTTTGTTTAAAAAGGCATAATTCAATCAAGCTACACGTGTAGCTTTTACTTGGGATCTTAGGATTATAGAATATTAGTTATGTACGTTATTCTTAACTGACTGCAAGATCAGTGTGTAGTCCCAACTTCAGTGCGTTATACACCAGCACCCAGCGTTTAAACTCAACTTTAAGATGAATAACCAACCCGTCCGTCCATCCCCACCTGTGCCCTATTCTTTCCTTGTGTTTCCCCAGTGCTTTTTCTGCTATCTCCTTTGAAGCAAACTGCACGAAGGCCTCCCCTGTGCTTCTCCCCCCCTGGTAGTCCATCGGCAAAGTTATCCCATTTGGCACGATTTCCAACCCTTTAACCCAAGGACAAAATAACCCCATCAGGGGAACAATATTAAATGATGCACAATTCCCAACATTATCTACATATTTATAAAAGATTATCACCCCAGTTACTAACACATAAAAATGTAAAACACTAATAAGATTTACAGCACACCCAACCTCCATAATGATTTTAAGTGTTCAGCTACAAAATTAGTTAAACAGACTAAATGGCAACTACAGAACTCATTTCAATTACAACACTTTAACAACTGCTCTGAAGGTACAGCAGCAATCCATTATGTTGAGTCCAACTACAGACAAATACAATTATACATTCAGTTCATAGTGCAAATACTGAAGTTATATTTAGGTATAGGATGCCTCAAAAATCAAGATACGCAAATCCTTATGCTTCGAACACAACATTTTTACCAAATACAACTAAAATCTAAATTGTCACCGACATTTTAAATTTACATTAAAGACACAGTTGCTTTTAAGCCAACAAATAAATAATTCAGTAAATCCTAAATTATATCAACAATTACCCATTACAAGTTACACAGATCTAACAGCAATTTAAAGTTTTAATGTAGATTTCTAGTGAAGACACGTGTATGTGAAAAATACCTGTGAAAAACTGAACTATTTCCTCCTTGCTGCAACCAAATGGAAGTCCCCGAAGTCGCACTGTGCCATCGTTGGATGTATCAGAAGGAGTGGCACCGTTATGTTTTAGAACCCAATCCATTTCACTGCCGTTAGATTTGAAAACTGAAGGGTGAAAAGATAACAGGCTGTAGCTTTGCACAGAATGCATGTGCAGGTGCATCCTCCGGTCTCAAACTGTTGTGCTAGATAATAAGTGCTCCCACGTCTCCATAGAACAGTCAGCAACTGCCCAGTCCTTTTCTGCCAAGATTAAACCATTGGTTTAACCAGATAGTTACACCCGAGGCATGAACCAATTCATCACAACAAAACATACATTTAAACACTATCAAGGCAGCGGGGGAATTTCAGAGCGTTGCTTAAGGACCAGGATTTTATTTATAAAGAGCTAGTCTCTGTAATGGTGAAATGAAACTACCATATGGCATAACAAAACTCCATCTGGCTCACAGATATCCTCTGGGGAAAGAGGATGAAACATAGAAAGTAGATGCAGGAGTAGGCTATTCTGCCCTTTGAGCCAGCATCATCATTCAATATGATCGTGGCTGATGGTCGAGAATCAGTACCCTATTCCTTTCCTCCCCCATATCCCTTGATTTCGTCTTAGAGACCAAATGTGGCCTGGTCTATGTGCTCTGGTCTACAAGGTCCCAAATTTAAAACATGTTTAAAGGCAGATACCACATATCAAAAACATTTAGGGGAATAATATCTAAACTGGGAACGCAGTCCAGCAGCCATTTTATCAGGACAAATCACAGCTTGGTTTGCAACAGTTCAATCCAAGACTGTGGTAAATTGCAGAGAATTGTGGATGCAGCCCTGACCGTCACACTAACCTCCCTTTCATAGACTCCATTTGTACCTCATGCTGCCTCAGCAAGGCCAGCAGCATAATCAAAGACAAATTGCACCCTGGCCACTCCCTATTTCCCCTCTCCCATTCGGAAAAAGGCCCATCTCCAGATTCAGGGAGTTTCTTCCCAGCTCTTAACAGGCAAGTGGACCATCCTACCACAACTAGAGCAGTCCTGAACTACCATCCATATCATTTGGAGACACTCGGTCTCTTTCATTGGACTTTACTGGCTTTACTTGCACTAAACCTTATTCCCTAATCATGTATCTGTACACTGTGGACGGCTCGATTGTAGTCGTGTATTCTTCTTCCGCTGACCGGTTAGCGCGTAACAAAAGCTTTTCATTGTACCTCGGTACACGTGACAATAAACTAAACCAGCTAATCAACAATAGCATCTTGCTTGTATTCACAGCCGAGTCACAACCATCACGCACCACTGTCTCATCACCACTTCCAACATACAGGAGTAGCGCTGCAAGCCCTTAACACAGTCTCATGGCCATAGGTTAAAAAACAAATGTCTCCCTGGTTATGGGACACTGCTCTCGGCTTGTTCAATACACCCACCAAGAAAAAGTTACCAGTCAGGTTCCTATTAAATCTGTTCCCCTTCACCTTAAACCTATGTCATAGAAACATAGAAATTAGGTGCAGGAGTAGGCCATTCGGCCCTTCGAGCTTGCACCGCCATTCAATATGATCATGGCTGATCATCCAACTCAGTATCCCGTACCTGCCTTCTCTCCATACCCCCTGATCCCCTTAGCCACAAGGGCCACATCTAACTCCCTCTTAAATATAGTCAATGAACTGGCCTCAACTACCCTCTGTGGCAGAGAGTTCCAGAGATTCACCACTCTCTGTGTGAAAAAAGTTCTTCTCATCTCGGTTTTAAAGGATTTCCCCCTTATCCTGGACTTCCCCAACATCGGGAACAATCTTCCTGCATCTAGCCTGTCCAACCCCTTAAGAATTTTGTAAGTTCCTCGATACACCTACTCAATGCAAGAGACTTTGTACATCTTCCCAATCTAATCCTCTCATGATTTTATACACCTCAATCACCCCTCATCCTCCTGGGCTGCAATGAATAGAGTCCCAACCTCTACCTATAGCTCAGAGACTCTAGCCATGGCAATATCCTTGTAAATCTGAACCCTTTCCTATCTCTTACATCTCTTCTATAACACGATGCCCAGAACTGAACCCAATACTCTACACGCGGCCTCACCAACGTCTTATACAACAGCAACATGACCTCCCAACTTCTATACTCAATACTTTGACAACAGCCAAGTTGGCATATATTGTGGAATTAACAGTACCATGAGAAGATGGTGTTGAAGAAGCTTATGAGAGGAAAAAGACCAAATACTCTGAACTGGCAACTGGAGCAGCCAAGAATGGCTGGAAGACCAAGATTTTCCCTGTAGAAGTGGAATGCAGGGGATTCCTTGCTAAATTTACAAGCATTCTATTGAAGAAAATGGGGGTGAGGGGTCGCTCCTTTCAACAACAATCAAGTCATTGTCAAAATTAGCAGGTAAAAGCAGCAATTGGCTTTGGATTAAAAAGACAACATTTGGGCTGCAAGATGAAGACAGGTTGGTAAGGAACTGGGGAGGGGGGGGGGGGTGTACCTGGAACTTTTCAATGTATTAAATTTCATTAACCATTCCTCAGCCCACCTGGCCAATCGATCAAGATGCTGCTGCAATTTTTCCATCACTATTATTAGAATGATACATAGAAACATAGAAATTAGGTGCAGGAGTAGGCCATTCGGCCCTTCGAGCCTGCACCATTTAATATGATCATGGCTGATCATCCAACTCAGTATCCCGTACCTGCCTTTTCTCCATACCCTCTGATCCCCTTGGCCACAAGGGCCACATCTAACTCCCTCTTAAATATAGCCAACGAACTGGCCTCAACTACCCTCTGTGGCAGAGAGTTCCAGAGATTCACCACTCTCTGTGTGAAAAAAGTTCTCCTCATCTCGGTTTTAAAGGATCTCCCCCTTATCCTTAAGCTGTGACCCCTTGTCCTGGACTCCCCCAACATCGGAAACAATATTCCTGCATCTAGCCTGTCCAACCCCCTAAGAATTTTGTAAGTTTCTTAAGATACTGAAGAGTTAGTGGAGTGTATGACAAAGCCTTCATTTCGCTGATATGCCCGTGCTGCCACTCAGCGTGGGATTGTTACCTACCTTCAATGTATCTGTGGCCCATATATTTTCTGTCTTTGGCCACAGCTTTTTTAAAGTCCGCTTCGTTATCTAGATGCACATAAGCTTCACCGCTCGGACGGCCATCTTTCGAGGTAGTAAACTGCACACCACGCAATCCGTTTCGAATATCACATTCTAAACCAATAGAAACACGTCAAAATTCTCCAGTGCTGCAGCGGCCGAAGAAACTCATCTTGATCGTACACAATTTTACCTGAAAAGAAACGAATCACTTCCTCTGGTGTACACGACCAAGGTAAACCCCGTACCCGAACTACGTAGTCCTCCTCCTTCGTGGGCTCCTCAGACTCCTCTTTCTCTGCAATTATTGCCAAACAATGAATAACAACTGGCTTGGCGTGCAGCCAAAATATTACAATTCAGAAATTGAAGCAATGCTCACCTTCGCCTTCAACGTCCCCTTCACGGTCCACTTCACGGTCACCTTCACCGTCACCGTCACGATCAGCTTCACCGTCGCGGTCACCTTCACCGTCAAGGTCTAGGTCACGGTCACCTTCACGCTCGCCTTCAACCTCCTCCTCCTCTTCCTCCTCCCCCCTCTCTGGCTCCAGAGAAGTAAAGATTTCTGTGAAACATTCATATATGTTGGATATGTTAATTAAGTGAAGAATTATGCGGTTTTTTTTCTCCCAGCAGGCGTTTGGTTATAAATTTTGAAATGTACTCTCCAAGGCCATTCTGTACTATGGAACAATCAACCAAGGCAAAGATAGACACAAGATGTTGGAGTAACTCTGAAGTGAAGGAATGGGTGATGTTTCAAGTCGAGACCCTTCTTCAGGGGAGAGGTGACAAGGTGTGAGAACAGGACAAAGGGAATGGAGATCATGGAAAATATAAAATAGATCATTGTTAGCTGGGATAAGGTAACAACAAAGCAGAGATTAAAATATAGTCAGAGACAATAAGACATGGGAAGGGATGGAGAGAGAGGGAAAGCCAGGGTTACTTGAAGTTAGGGAAGTCAATGTTCATACCGCTGGGGTGTAAGCTGCCTAAGCGAAATATGAGGTGCTGTTTCTCCAATTTGTGCTGGGCCTCACTCTGACAATGGAGGAGGCCCAGGACAGAAAGGTCAGTGTGGGAATGGGAGGGGGAGTTAAAGTGCTTGGCAACTGGAAAACCAAGGCAATCATGCCAGATTTTCTTTGATGGTACAGGTTCAGCCCATCCTGACCATTGATCACCCAGTACACTAAATTATTCCATCTTCTCATCCACTCCCTGTATACAGAGATTAAGATTCTTGATTAATTGAATTAAAAGGTTTCAAAGATATTTTATTGTCACGTGTCCCAATTAAGGTGCACACAACTACATAAAAGTTAACACAAACATCTACCACAGCAGATTCCCACATTCCTCACTGTGATGGAAGGCAATAAAGTCCAATCTTCTTCCTCCTTGTATATCAAGGGAGTCAGGGGTTATTGTGCAAAGGCAGAAGAATGGGGTTGAGAGACAGATCAGCCACGATTGAATTGCGGAGTAGGCCTTTGGCCTAATGGGCCAAACGGCTTTATTCTGCTCCCATAACTTATGAACTACACTTAGGGCAATTTACAGACGCCAATTAATAGTGCTGGAGTAACTCAACGGGTCACGTTTTAACCAAACATCGCCGCTGTGTTATAGACAATCGGAGCAGGAGTAGGCCATTCGGCCCCACGATCCAGCACCCCTGCCTTCTCCCCATATCTTTAGGCTCTCCAAACCTCTCTTGAAAGCACCCACAGAATCGGCCTCCACTGCCACCGCAGGACGCAAGGAATGGGGACGTTTCCGATGGAGGACCACGAGGCCGCTTGATGGGGAGCAGCACCGCCGGAGGTCACCGTGCGAGCGGTGGCGCTCACGCCGGAGGACCTCGGGGTCGCTGGCTCGGTGGGGAGCGATTGCCGCCGGAGGTCGCAACAGGGTAGGTGGCGCTGCCGTTGGAGGACCGCCGGGCCCTTGAAGGGAGCGTTCAGGGCCGCACTACCACCGGAGGCCGAAGGGAGTGGGGGCGCTGCCGCCGGAGGACCGCGGATGCCGCCCGGCGGCTGAAGGAGGAACAGCAGCCAATGGCCGACCGGCTGCTTTGTTTTATTTCGCGGGTCCCGGGGCGCTAACCTGTTATAGAGCCCGGCGGTGGGATAATCCCGGCGCGACCGTCTCGTCCCCCTACACCCACTCCCCACCCACATCGACTGTCTCCATCACCGGGAACATCCCTACGGCGATGGACATCCGAAAGGTTGCGCGGCCGAGGCCCACGGAGAGCGGGCCGAGGGAGACGGGAGAGCGGGGCTCCGGCGCACACTAGGCCCCGGTGGTCCCGGCCCTTCAGCCTCTTCCCGCCAACGGCCAAGCCGGCGCCGCGGACCGTGCGCCATCCCCAAGGCTTCCCTGAGCCTGGAGCCTATCCTGCCCGTGGTTCTGTTTTACCCTCTTCCTGCGCCATGGTGCCGCGCTGATACCGACGACGAGCGGAGACAATGGACGAGCGCGCAACCGACCCTTGGCAAAATGGCGCCGGACCGAACCCGCCCGCCGCACGCACGCACCGCGTCGCCGCTATCGCGAGAGGCGGAAGTCCCACCCACGCCCCGCCTCCACCTCTCTCCGCGCCGCCCACAGCGCCCCCACGCACGTGATCAATCTCCCACCCCCAAAGATACAATAGCGGATCTTTGGTCACCACCCCCCCCACACGTGATCAGTCTCCCTCACTCCCCAAATATATTACAGACCCTCTAATATCTTTAGGTACACAAAAAGCTGGAGAAACTCAGCGGGTGCAGCAGCATCTATGGAGCGAAGGAAATAGGCAACGTTTCGGGCCGAAACCCTTCTTCAGACCCCCATCCCCCTCGTAACAAAAAATAACTGAAGGCTCCACGCTGCTTACTCCCACTCTCTTGGGTTTTACTCCACTGGGTCCTAGTGCCAGTCAGCCCAGCCTTGCTAACCTCAGTGGCTTTGTCACTGACTCTCCCCCATCCCCCTCTAACAAAAAATAAATCTCCTCCTCTAATATCTGCCCGTCACCACCAATACCACCCCCCCCCCAAACGTGATCAGTCTCACTCGCCTCACCCCACACACGTGATCAGTCTCCCTCGCCTCACCCCCACACACGTGATCAGTCTCCCTCCCTCCCGCCTGCCACCACCCCCCGACACGTGATCAATCTCCCTCCCCCCCTGACACGTAATCAGTCTCCCTCACCCCTCCTGTCGACCCCCCCCATCCACCACACACACTCACGTTTAGGAAGGAACTGCAGATGCTGGTTTAAATCGAAGGTAGACACAAAGCGCTGGAGTAACTCAGCGGGACAGGCAGCATCTCATGAGAGAAGGAATGGGTGACGTTTCGGGTCGAGACCCTTCTTCAGACTGATGTCAGGGGAGTGGGCGGTACAGAGATAAAATGGAGTCGGAGACGGAAAGACTGGTGGGAGAAATGGGAAGGGGGGAGGGGATGGAGAGAGAGAGACAAAGAAAGAAAGAAAGAAAGAAAGAGCTATCTGTTAAAGAAGTCAATGTTCATACCGCAGGACTGTAAGCTGCCCAAGCGAAATATGAAGTGCTGCTCCTGCAATTTGCGCTGGTTTTCACTCTGACAATGGAGGAGGCCCAGGACAAAGTGCTGAGCAGCCGGGAGATCAGTCTCTTCCCCCCCTCTTCCTGTTGATCAGTCGTCCTCGCCCCCTCCCCCCACCCTGTCAACCCCCTCCACACGCAACCAACCCCCCCTCCCCCCAACATGTGATCACCCACCTGGCCGTAATATCCCCTCCTCGCCAAAGACGCTCCCGCTCCTCACAGCCCGCCCCACGTGATCATCCGGTGTCAATCACCCTCCTGCCTGACCCCCCCCACCCCACTGGTCCCGCCCCTCACGTGATTAACCACTGGCGGGAACGTTCCCTCCCTTCCCCATGTGATCATCCTGTCAATCACCACTGTCCCGCAGGCCCCGCCTCCGCCCCACATGACTGGTCTGTGACGTGCTGGTGGGACAGTGGTTCACTTGTGCGCAAAGATCCTAGAGGAGCTCCTCTAGCATCTTTGCTTGTGTCTCCTCCAACCTCACCTGCTGCATCCGCTGTTCCACGTGTGGACACTCCTGTCGATGTGCATCGACGTGAACTAAGCGCAGCCTCGCCCATCGTTTCGCTGAACACCTCCGCTCAGTCCGCCTAAGCCTACCTGATCTCCCGGTTCCCAAACACTTTAACTGTCGCTCCCATTCCCCACATTGACCTTTCGGTCCTGGGCCTCCTCCACTGTCACAGAGGGAGGCCCAACGCAAATTGGAGGAACAGCACCTCATAATGCTCTTGGGCAGCTTCCAACCTGCAGAAGTCCCAAAAAACTGTTGATGGTGTTTATTAATACATTAGTTCAAGTTGTCAGCTAGCGTCTGACATTAACATATTAATTGCCCTTGCCTTTGTACTCTGTTGTTCGCCGAGTCCAAAAGACGCCCGTCAGTATCTATCACTTAACATACCATATAACCATGTAACAATTACAGCACGGAAACAGGCCATCTTGGCCCTACAAGTCCGTGCCGAACAACTTTTTTTTCCCCTTAGTCCCACCTGCCTGCACTCATACCATAACCCTCCATTCCCTTCTCATCCATATGCCTATCCAATTTATTTTTAAATGATACCAATGAACCTGCCTCCACCACTTCCACTGGAAGCTCACTCCACACACCGCTACCACTCTCTGAGTAAAGAAGTTCCCCCTCATGTTACCGCTAAACTTCAGTCCATTAATTCTCATGTCATGTCCTCTTGTTTGAATCTTCCTTATTCTCAAAGGGAAAAGCTTGTCCACATCAACTCTGTCTATCCCTCTCATCATTTTAAAGACCTCTATCAAGTCCTCCCTTAACCTTCTGCGCTCCAGAGAATAAAGACCTAACTTATTTAACCTATCTCTGTAACTTAGTTGTTGAAACCCAGGCAACATTCTAGTAAATCTCCTCTGTACTCTCTCTATTTTGTTGACATCCTTCCTATAATTGGGCGACCAAAATTGTACACCATACTCCAGATTTGGTCTCACCAATGCCTTGTACAATTTTAACATTACATCCCAGCTTCTATACTCAATGCTCTGATTTATAAAGGCTAGCATACCAAAAGCTTTCTTTACCACCCTATCTATATGAGATTCCACCTTCAAGGAACTATGCACGGTTATACCCAGATCCCTCTGTTCAACTGTATTCTTCAATTCCCTACCATTTACCATGTACGTCCTATTTTGATTTGTCCTGCCAAGGTGTAGCACCTCACATTTATCAGCATTAAACTCCATCTGCCATCTTTCAGCCCATTTTTCCAAATGGCCTAAATCACTCTGTAGACTTTGGAAATCCTCTTCATTATCCACAACACCCCCTACCTTGGTATCATCTGCATACTTACTAATCCAATTTACCACACCTTCATCCAGATCATTGATGTACATGACAAACAACAAAGGACCCAACACAGATCCCTGAGGCACCCCACTAGTCACCTGCCTCCAACCCGATAAACAGCCATCCACCATTACCCTCTGGCTTCTCCCATTCAGCCACTGTTGAATCCATCTTGCTATTCCTGCATTTATACCCAACAGTTGAACCTTCTTAACCAACCTTCCATGAGGAACCTTGTCAAAGGCCTTACTAAAGTCCATATAGACAACATCCACTGCTTTACCCTCGTCAATTTCCCTAATAACCTCTTCAAAAAATTCAAGAAGATTAGTCAGACATGACCTTCCAGGCACTAATCCATGTTGACTGTTCCTAATCAGACCCTGTTTATCCAGATGCTTACATATATTATCTCTAAGTTCTTTTCCATTAATTTGCCCACCACTGAAGTCAAACTAACAGGTCTATAATTGCTAGGTTTACTCTTAGAACCCTTTTTAAACAATGGAACAACATGCGCAGTATGCCAATTCTCGGGGACTATTCCCGTTTCTAACGACATTTGAAATATTTCTGTCATAGCCCCGGCTATTTCTACACTAACTTCCCTCAATGTCCTAGGGAATATCCTGTCAGGACCTGGAGACTTATCCACTTTTATATTTTTCAAAAGTGTCAGTACTTCTTTTACTTTGAACCTCATAGTATCCATAGCTACTCTACTAGTTTCCCTTACCTCACATAATTCAATATCCTTCTCCTTGGTGAATACCGAAGAAAAAAAATTGTTCAATATCTCCCCCATCTCTTTTGGCTCTACAGATAACTGTCCACTCTGTCTCTCCAATGGACCAATTTTATCCCTCGTTATCCTTTTGCTATTAATATAGCTGTAGAAACCCTTTGGATTTAGATCAGATTCAGATTCAATTTTAATTGTCATTGTCAGTGTACAGTACAGAGACAACAAAATGCATTTAGCACCTCCCTTGAAGAGCGACATAGCAAACGATTTGAATAAAAAATAAATAATAAGTGGGGGGGGGGGGGGATTGGCAGTCACCGAGGTACGTTGTTTAGTAGAGTGACAGCCGCCGGAAAGAAGCTGTTCCTCAACCTGCTGGTTCGGCAACGGAGAGACCTGTAGCGCCTCCCGGATGGTAGGAGGGTAAACAGTCCATGGTTGGGGTGAGAGCAGTCCTTGGCGATGCTGAGCGCCCTCCGCAGACAGCGCTTGCTTTGGACAGACTCAATGGAGGGGAGCGTGGAACTGGTGATGCGTTGGGCAATTTTCACCACCCTCTGCAGTGCCTTCCGGTCGGAGACAGAGCAGTTGCCATACCATACTGTGATGCAGTTGGTAAGGATGCTCTCGATGGTGCAGCGGTAGAAGTTCACCAGGATCTGAGGAGACAGATGGACCTTCTTCAGTCTCCTCAGGAAGAAGAGACGCTGATGAGCCTTCTTGATCAGAGTAGAGGTATTGTGGGTCCAAGAGAGGTCATCGGAGATGTTGACTCCCAGGAACCTGAAGCTAGAAACACGTTCCACCTCCGTCCCGTTAATGTGGATGGGGGTGTGCGTGCCACCTCTGGACTTCCTGAAGTCTACAATGAGCTCCTTGGTCTTCTTGGAGTTAAGGGCCAGGTTGTTGTCAGCGCACCATGCTGCTAAGTGCTGGACCTCCTCCCTGTAGGCCAGCTCATCGTTGTTGCTGATGAGGCCAATCACCGTTGTATCATCTGCATACTTGATGATGGTGTTAGTACCATGTACAGGTGTGCAGTCATAGGTGAAGAGGGAGTAGAGGAGGGGGCTCAGCACACAGCCCTGAGGAACGCCGGTGTTCAGGGTGAGGGTTGAAGAGGTGTGCTTGTCTAACCTCACAGACTGGGGTCTGTTGGTTAGAAAGTCCAGTATCCAGTTGCAGAGGGAGGGGTCGATGCCCAGGTTACCGAGTTTGGTGATCAGTTTTGATGGAATAATGGTGTTGAATGCTGAGCTGTAATCGATGAACAGCATTCTTACGTAAGTGTCTCTGTTGTCAAGGTGGGAGAGGGCGGAGTGAAGTGCCGTTGAGATGGCATCCTCCGTACTCCTGTTCTTGCGGTAGGCAAACTGATAGGGATCCAGTGTGGGGGGTAGGCAGCTTTTGAGGTGTGCCAGGACCAGCCTCTCGAAGCACTTGGTGATGATGGGGGTAAGTGCAACTGGGCGGAAGTCGCTGAGGCTTGCCGCAGTGGAGTGTTTTGGCACTGGCACGATGGAGGTGGCTTTAAGGCAAGTGGGGACAACTGCTTGGGCAAGTGACAGGTTGAAGATGTCAGTCCAGACGTCTGTCAGCTGCGCAGCACAGGCACTGAGCACGCGCCCGGGGATGCCGTCAGGGCCAGCAGCCTTACGTGCATTAGTCCTACTCAGTGCCACGTACACGTCGTAGGGGGTGAGTGTGAGGGGTTGGTGATCGGCAGGTAGCACAGCCTTGATGGCTGTCTCTAGATTGTCCCTGTCGAAGCGGCCATAGAAGTGGTTAAGCTCCTCAAGGAAGGAGGCGTCGCTGGATGTGGGGGTGATGTTGGAGGGTCTGTAGTCCGTGATGGCCTGGATGCCTTGCCACATGCGTCGGGGGTCGGAGTTGTTGTTGAAGTGCTCCTCAATCCTGAGCTTATGGCAGTGCTTGGCCTTCCTGATGCCCCTCTTCAGGTTAGCCCTGGATGAACTGTAGGCTCGAGCATCGCCTGACCTGAAAGCGGTGTCCCGTGCTTTCAGCAGTAGCCTGACCTCGCTGTTCATCCATGGCTTCTGATTCGGGTATATGGTCACCTGTTTGAGGGAGGTGACACTATTGATGGTGGAGTTTATAAAGTCCAGAACAGAGGATGTATAGGAATCAATGTCCGTGTGAGAGTCAAGGGTGGCCTGGGCTGCAAACGCCTTCCAGTCAGTGTTTCCAAAACACTGCTGAAGTGTGAAGTCCGCTTCCTCTGACCAGACTTTAACTGTCCTTACAGTTGGTTTAACCCGTCTGATGAGTGGGGAGTACTTAGGGAGCAGGAACAATGAGACGTGATCAGACTGACCAAGGTGGGGGAGGGGGATGGCTTTGTAAGCTTCAGCCATGTTGGTGTAGACTTTGTCCAGTGTCTTGTCTACTCTAGTGGGGAAGGATACATGTTGGTGGAATTTGGGGAGTACAGTCTTCAGGTTGGAGTGATTGAAGTCACCCGCAACAATGAAGGCTGCCTCGGGGTTGTGAGTCTGTTGTTTGCTAATGGCAGTATGCAGCTCTTTCATTGCAAGCTTGGCATTAGCATCAGGAGGGATGTAGGCTGCAGTCACAACAGTGGAGGTGAACTCTCTGGGCAGATAGAACGGTCTGCATCTAACCAAGAGGAATTCAAGGTTAGCTGAGCAGTGACTCTCGATGATGGTGGAGTCCATGCACCATGCTTTGTTTACATAAATGCACAGACCCCCCCCTCTGGTCTTACCAGAGTCTGATGTCCTGTCCGCTCGGAGTAAATGACGCCCCGATAGCTGGATGGCGCTGTCAGGAACGTCAGTGTTGAGCCAAGTTTCAGTGAAGATCAAGATGTTGCAGTCCTTGATCCGGTTGTGGGAGGTGATCCTTAGCCGGAGTTCATCCATTTTGTTTGCCAGTGAGCGCACGTTGGCGAGGAAAAGGCTAGGAATCGCTGCCCTGTGTGGGGCTAGCTCTAACCTGGCCTTTAACCCACCTCTGCGTCCCCGGCGGTGTTTTCGTACCCGTCGCCGTCTGTTGGTGCTTCTGGTGGGCCGAGCTGGCTTGGTGCGCGCTGGTGTTCTGCCGCTCCGTTGCTCCGCGTCTGCGTTACTCCGCAGGCGGTCTTCAGCCCCGCGGCTCTGCTGATGGTCTCCAGCCCCGGGATTTACTTTCACCTTACTTGCCAAAGCAACCTCATTATCTTCTTTTAGCTTTTCTAATTTATTTCTTAAGATTCTTTTTACATTCCTTATACTCCTTAAGCACCTCATTTACTTCATGCTGCCTATAATTATTGTAGATCTCCCTCTTTTTCCGAACAAGATGTCCAATTTCCCTTGAAAACCAGGGCTCTTTCCATTTTTTACTGTTTCCTTTCAACCGAACAGGAACATAAAGATTCTGTACTCTTAAAATTTCCCCTTTAAATGTCCTCCATTTCTCTTCTACATCTTTCCCATAAAACAAAATGTCCCAGTTCACTCCTTTTAAATCATCTCGCATCTCATCAAAGTTAGCCTTTCTCCAATCAAAAATCTCAACCCTAGGTCCAGTTCTGACCCTCTCGGTAATTATATTGAAACTAATGGTATTGTGATCACTGGACCCGAAGTGCTCCCCAACACATACCTCCGCCACCTGTCCCGTCTCATTTCCTAACAGGAGGTCCAGCACTGCACCATCTCTAGTAGGTACCTCTATGTATTGCTGCAAAAAACTATCCTGCACACATTTTACAAACTCCAACCCATCCAGCCCATTTACAGAATGCATTTCCCAGTCTATGTGTGGAAAGTTGAAATCTCCCACAATCACTGCCTTGTGCTTACTAACTGTTGATTCCACTATATCCCGGTACTCACAATGAACACATTAATTGACGTTACCTTTGTATCTTGTTGCATGCGGAACCGAGAAGTCGTGACTTTTGTACGATGGAAGAGTAAAGCACAATTCCGGTAATTAACAGGTAGACAAAAGTGCTGGAGAAACTCAGCGGGTGCGGCAGCGTCTATGGAGCGTAGAAAATAGGCAACGTTTCGGGCCGAAACCCATCTTCAGACTTAATTAACATATCAATTTAGCTCACATCTGTACTTCCTCAGTTATCTTTTTTGGTGTATATTGTCCTACTGTGCAGACTGAACTTTGGAGTTGTGATCAGCCTTTGACTGAAGGTAGATAATTCTGGGGAGACTCAGCGGTTAAGGCAGTATCTATGGAGCGAAGGAATAGGTGACGCTTCGGGTCAAGACCCTTCTTCAGACCCTATTCCTTCGCTCCATCGATGCTGCCTCACCTGCTGAGTATCTCCAGCCTTTTTATCTAGCTTTGATTTTTCCAGCATCTGCAGTTCCTTCTTAAACACTCAGCCTTTGACTGAGACACTTCTCCTCTTGTGCAAATAAAACTCGCTGCTGATGGTTAATCATAAAGGGTCGACTTCGTCAAACCCAACGGTATGGCTTCCCTAACCATGTAATCCTTCCTTTCCCTCTCTCCATCCCTCCCCCATCCTAGTTCTCAGACTTCCCGGATTAAATTTTACCTCTGCATGCTTTGTTGTCAACTTACAGCTAACAATGATCTATTCTGATCAGAATGATCCAGTCTTAAGGGTCTCAACCCAAAACACCCATTCTTTCTATCCAGAGATGCTGCCTGTCCCTGTTACTCCAACATTTGTGTCTGTCTACAATGATTTATTCTACATTCTCCTTGACTGCATCCATTTTGATGTCTCGTTTCCACACCTTGCACTTCTTTATCTCTGTCTTCCTCTCCCGAGTCTCAGTCTGAAAAAGGGTCTCGACCCGAAACGTCACCCATTCCTTCTATCCAGAGATGCTGCTTGAGTTACTCCAGCATTTTGTGTCTACAGTGTAAACCAGCATCTGCAATTCATTCCTGCACACCCAGCCTGATCCGATCAGCCTAACAATCACAACATGCGAGGCAAAGGCGCCAAAGGAACAAGATTTTCAATCTGAATGCAGTTTGTTTTAATCAGCATATAATCCTCCAACATTTTCGCCATCTCCAACGGGATCCCACGACTGGCCACATCTTCCCATGTCCACCCTTTTCTGCTTTCCGCAGAGACCGTTCCCTCCGTACCTCCCTGGTCAACTCGTCCCTTCCCACCCAAACCACCTCTTTCCCAGGTACTTTCCCAGAGATGCAACACCTGTCCCTTTACCTCCCCCCTCGACTCCATCCAAGGACCTAAACAGTCTTTTCAGGAGAGGCAGGAGGTTCACTTGCACCTCCTCTAACTTCATCTACTGTATCCGCTGTTCCAAGTGTCTACATCGGCGAGAGCAATGCAGGCTCGGCGATCATTTCGCTGAACACCTCCGTTCATTCCATCTTAACTGATCTGATCTCCTGGTGGCTCAGCACTTCAACTCCCCCTCCCATTCCCAATCTGACCTTTCTGTCCTGGGCCTCCTCCATAGTCAGAGTGAGGCCCATCGCAAATTGGAGGAACAGCACCTCATATTTTGCTTGGGTAGTTTGCACCCCAGAAGCATTAACATTGATTTCTCTTTACTTCAGATAGCCCTTGCTTTCTCTCTTCTTCCCCTTCCCCGTTCTCCCACTCGTCCTACTGTCTCCGCCTACATTCTATCTTTGTCCCACCCCCTCCCGACATCAGTCTGAAGAGATCCCAGCTACAAAGACAGATGTGTACAGCAATTCGTTCTTCCCCCGCAGTTAAAGCATGGAATAATCTCCACCCTACTATAGTTACACAACCAGATGCAACTAAATTTAAAGTAGCTCTTTCTTCCCAATAACCCTTTGTGGCTTAAGTCCTCCCTCCACCATCTCCAGTTTAAATTCCATTTAGAATATTTTGGAGGACCAAGAAACCAAGAACCAAGGGTCTCGACCCGAAACGTCACCCATTCCTTCTCTCCATAGATACTGCCTCACCCGCTAAGTTACTCCAGCATTTTGCATGTACCTGCAGTTTGTTCTATATTGACGAGTCATTGCACTAGCCTAGGCTATCTTAGAGCATCAAAGATTGCAAGCACTTCTGCAATGATACACCAATAAGAGTTTCTGGGCATGAATATTTATTTAATGGTACAAAATTCAAATGACTGACAAACATAGGTTACACTGATCAGAGCACCGTACTTATTTACGAGATAGTCGATGTGGAAACGGTTGGTCCATTATTGTCGGAGTTATGTAGCAGCAACTGTAGTTCACCATCTTCACATTGTTCAGGGAAATTAATCAGTTCAATTCACAGTAGTGAGCTTGTGTGCCGCAGGGGGGAGGTCAATGATGTAGTCTTGGTTAAGGAAGAGGACATGCATTATGAAAATACATTGACAGTAGCTTAGCTTTGTTTACGGTGCGGAAACAGGCCCACCGGATCTGCGCTGACCAGCGGTCCCCGGATATCAACACACACCAGCGACACTTTTTGCATTTACCAAGCCAATTTTACCTGCAAACCTGTATGCAGAGCTGCCAAGTTTTGTCAGAGCATTTCAGTATTCTAGTACCTGAAAATCAGTATTTTGCTGAGGAAATCAGTATTTTTACGCAGTACCATTTTGCTGAAAACAAATGTTATTTTATGTGCGGTCACACCCATGTAAGAGTATAAGAATGTATAACTTTGCTACCAAATGACATGTCTTCTAAGCACCTTACTTGACAGTGCATTCATTGCCATCTCTTTGTAGACTGGTGTTTGAACGGCTGCTGCCTGCTTTTAGCATGAGATGATGATGTAGAAGCCATTTTTAAAGCCTCCCTCTCCCTCCTTCCTCTCCCTCGCTCCCTCCCCCTTTGCCTCCCTCTCTCCTTCCTTCCTTTTTTCTCTCCCTCCCTCTCTTATTCCCTCCCTCCCTCCCTCTCCATTCTCTCCCCCCCTCCCTCTCACCCCCTGGAGCCCACCCACCATTCTGTAAAATCAATGCCAATCCCAATGAAACTGCAATCCCACTGGTAACCGTTCACCACTATACTTATCCAGAATTCTACCACTGCCTGAAAAATAAGCAAAGGCTCAACTTCCACTGAGAAAGAGAATTCCAAAGACTCATTGTTACACGAGAATTTTCCCAAACTGTCTGTGAAGCCCATAGCGCTGTGGCCATAGCACTATATTTAAAGCCCATAGCGCTCCAGCCGGTAGCGCTATATTTAGAACCCATAGCGCTGTCGCCGACAGCTCTTCATTTAAATTCCCATGCGTTAAACTGACAGCACTCTGTTTACACCTGTAGCGGGACAGGCAGATCAAAGCTTACAAAAATAATCATCCAGATATTGAAATTTAAAATATTAATAGATTTAATATGCTATAATTTTTAGAGGTACAGTATGACTTTTTACATCCTTGCATTTTTTAAGCAGCAAGATCTTAAGTCAATTTCACCGGGTTATTATTTTTCCATTGGCGAGCAGTATATTAATGAAACAGGAAGATGGGCCGATTTAAAAAAAATCCATATTTAGCAACGCAAAATCGTACATTAGTATTCTTATCACATTTCTGTATAAAATACAGAAAATCCGTACTACTTGGCAGCTGTGTGTATGTATTTGGAGTGTGGGAGCGTAGTCCGGAACGAACCCGGGTCTCTGGCGCTGCAAGCGCTAGTAGGCAGCAACTCTACCGCTTCTCCACTGTAGGCCGCCCTGGCCAAGCCGACATCTGCATCAACAACCCACTGCCACTGCTAGAACAACGGAACTTTAAGTTCAAATTACTCAAAATGTTTAAGAACTGAAGGGATAAGGATAGAAGAGGTGTGAAATGTGCTAGAGGTGACAGAGATGAACAGGCATAAAGAATGAGATAAGCATAAAAGGTGTATGAATTGTTAACCCAGACTAAGAAATATAGGCTGGGGGGGGGGGGGGGAGGGAGTGTGGGAGAAACAAGGGGGGGCACCGGGAAGGGAGGGGGAAGAGAAACAAAAGAGTTGTTTGTAGGTTAGTTACCCGAAATGTAATAATTCAATTTATAATTGCCAGCTACCGAAGTGGAAGCAGGTACTGTTCTTCCAGTTTGTGGCCACACTCTGGGAAAGGAGCCACGGCGGCCCAGGACCCAAAGGTCTGAAGAAGGGTCTCGATCCGCAAAGTTACCTATCCATGTTCTTCAGAGATGCTGTCTGACTCGCAGAGATACTCCAGCACTTTGTGCCCTTTTGATAATTAATCAGCTTCTGCAGTTCTGTTTCTACAAAAAGGTCAGCATTGGGCCCTTCCTATGGCTTCACAATTTGCACAACTTCTATCCTTACCTCACACTTTATATTTTCATATTTGGCCCTTGTCCACACAGCCACATACCAGTCTTTATCCAGTTCTCACCATGCCTCTTCGGGGCTTTCTCGCCCCTTCCCAACCCAATTACTGAAGAAGGGACCTGACCCACAACATTACCTATCCTTGTTCTCCGAAAGATGCTGCCTGACCCACTGAGTTGCTCCAGCACGTTGAACTATTAGAGATGGGACCATAATGTGCTTGAAGGACAAGTTGGTGGCAGAAATGTGACGACTCTTTATGTACTGCCTCAGTGAAGCTGACTATTTTTGCACTACAATCATTGCACTTTTGTACTTATCTATGATTGTGCTTAACTAAACATAGAAACATAGAAATTAGGTGCAGGAGTAGGCCATTCGGCCCTTCGAGCCTGCACCGCCATTCAATATGATCATGGCTGATCATCCAACTCAGTATCCCGTACCTGCCTTCTCTCCATACCCCCTGATCCCCTTAGCCACAAGGGCCACATCTAACTCCCTCTTAAATATAGCCAATGAACTGGCCTCAACTACCCTCTGTGGCAGAGAGTTCCAGAGATTCACCACTCTCTGTGTGAAAAAAGTTCTTCTCATCTCGGTTTTAAAGGATTTCCCCTTTATCCTTAAGCTGTGACCCCTTGTCCTGGACTTCCCTAACATCGGGAACAATCTTCCTGCATCTAGCCTGTCCAACCCCTTAAGAATTTTGTAAGTTTCTATAAGATCCCCTCTCAATCTTCTAAATTCTAGAGAGTATAAACCAAGTCTATCCAGTCTTTCTTCATAAGACAGTCCTGACATCCCAGGAATCAGTCTGGTGAACCGTCTCTGCACTCCCTCTATGGCAATAATGTCCTTCCTCAGATTTGGAGACCAAAAACTGTACGCAATACTCCAGGTGTGGTCTCACCAAGACCCTGTACAATTGCAGTAGAACCTCTCTGCTCCTATACTCAAATCCTTTTGCAATGAAAGCTAACATACCATTCGCTTTCTTTACTGCCTGCTGCACCTGCATGCCTACCTTCAATGACTGGTGTACCATGACACCCAGGTCTCGCTGCATCTCCCCCTTTCCCAATCGGCCACCATTTAGATAATAGTCTGCTTTCCTGTTTTTTGCCACCAAAATGGATAACCTCACATTTATCCACATTATACTGCATCAGCCAAACATTTGCCCACTCACCCAGCCTATCCAAGTCACCCTGCAGTCTCCTAGCATCCTCCTCACAGCTAACACTGCCCCCCAGCTTAGTGTCATCCGCAAACTTGGAGATATTGCCTTCAATTCCCTCATCCAGATCATTAATATATATTGTAAATAGCTGGGGTCCCAGTACTGAGCCTTGCGGTACCCCACTAGTCACTGCCTGCCATTGTGAAAAGGACCCGTTAGGCAGGTTAGGCAGCATCTTAGGGTAAACATGGACTAGGTGATGTTTTGAGTCAGGACCCTTCTTCAAAGGAGTTTGTGCAAACCAGCACCTTCAGTTTCTTGTTTCTGCACAATATTTTCTGCTTCACATTCTAGCAGTTTCTGTGACTGGGTAGTATATAAAGAATTTGGGGAAATTAAATTGACAGGCTAAATCCCACTAGGAACAGGATGAAGGCAGGCCAAACCATTCCATGAGTCAGGCACTGGAGTTTCAATCTAAATGTCTGGGCTGAATTTTAGTCCATATAGGTCAGTTTACTTTAGAGATATAGCATGGAAACGGACCAGCGATCCACGTACACTAACATTGTCCTACATACTAGGGACAATGTACAATTTTTACCAAAACCAATTCATCTACAAACCTGTAGGCCTTAAGAGTGTGGGTGGAAACTGGAGCGCCTGGGAAAAACCCACACGGTCAAGGGGAGAACGTACAAACTCTGCACAGATAGCACCCGTAGTCGGGAACTAACACAGGTCTCTGGCGCTGTGAGGCAGCAACTCTACTGCAGTGCCACCCCCATTCTGTACTTGATCTCTGCTAGTTATACATCATTTATTTCCTAAAAAAAGCCATCACTAGTTAAGGATATCATTTCTTCATTCTTCAAGTGATCCAGTAGTTTTTTCAAAGGAGCATATTGCCACAGGGTAGATATACTTCCCAGCATTACCAACTTGTGCTTTGCTCTAGTCAGCGCTACATTTAATCTTCGCCAGTCCTTCAGTAGTTCTCCGAGCTTGTGAGGAAGAAAGTTCAGTGGAGTTATTATACTTTGCACAGTGTATACTTTGCCTCAGACGCCAGACATTAGAAGAGCAGGGGCCAGCATGAAGGAGCACCCGCGACAGATAACAGATGAACCACATCCAATGTTTGGACAGACACTATATCCCAGCCGCCTAAAGTTGAGGAAAGGTTTTCTCAACTGTGCGACTCCTCTTGGAGGCTGGCATTACAACAGGTGAAGCCCGAGTCTCCATATGGGATAATAGAATATCCATTCCACCTCCCTCAACTACCATGGGACTAACGGCAAGAGAGCAACTCCCTCTTGGTGCAGACACAAGTTGGGCCAGATGGAATTGCCTCAATCGATTGAGAACTGTTGTTGTCAGGGCCAAGGTGTCTCTAAACAAGTGGGGATATAACTGCAACTATGTCACCTGTAAATGCGGTATTGAACCACAAACAATGGAACACCTGCCGAAATACCCTCAACTGGAAAACCAATGCACCGCTGCTGATCTCGCTGCCTACAATGAAGACGCCTAGAAGTGTGTTCAGCTCTGGCTGAACAATATCTAATCTTGTAATGCGGACTCGATAAGAAACAGACAGAATGTGTAGGAAGAAACCGCAGGTGCTGGTTTAAACTGAAAATAGACACTAAAAGCTGGAGTAACTCAGCGGGTCGGGCAACATCTCTGAAGAAAAGGAATAGGAGAGGTTTTGGGTCGAGACCGAAGACGAGTCTAGACCTGAAATGTTATCTATTCCTTTTCTCCAGAGATGCTGCCTGACCCACTGAGTTACTCCAGCTTTTTGTGCCTATCTTTGGACTTACCGCAGAGTTTGGTAACAGTAAGCAGTGCGAACATCATTTCACTCACCTTTCCTTCACTGTTACTCCGAACAAAGGACAGAATGATGACACTTTTGTCTCGGCCCTGGTACTTGTCCACTGTATTCACCTCAACGGCGCTAAAGGCTTTGTCCCTCGTCAGTATCGCGGAGACTGCCTTAAGCTGCTGTCTGTACGGTGCAATGATCCCGATGTTACAGGCCTTGCATCCGGCCTGTTTTCAAAATAAGCCAAGAATGCATGTCAGCCACAGAAGTGTCATCCTCCATCACACGGTTCAGGACTACTGCCTCATCAAAACGACAGGCTGTGCTGTGGATGTTGTTAAGCGACAGAGAGGAGGTGCAAAACAAAGCTTGGGAACATTAAAATTATAGTTTAGAAATACAGCATGGAAACAGCATGAAGATGACCAATAATCACCCATACACTATTTCTATCTTATGCACCAAGGACAATTTACAGGAACCAATTAATCTACAAACCGACACATCTTTGGAGTGTTGGAGGAAACAGGAGCACCCGGAGAAAACCCACATGGCCACGGGGATACTGTTTCCACACTATCTCTGAAGTCTAAAGACTGCATTTGAAGATTTGTGACAACCATCAGAAATCAGGCGGCTGTTTGTCATCATCAACATTAAATTAATGTTCTGGAGTACGTGACAATTGCTCTGGCTGGTTCTAAAAGCATAAGCTGGTCAATACTTCATGTTGGTGGGGCGTGTACAGTTCCTTCAAGGTCAGGCAGACCTACCTTTAGTAATTCCCTGGTCAGGCAGTACACTAATTCAGCCTCGGTCAAGTTACTCACTCCACACTGTTCTTCAGTCTCAGGCGCTGGTACCTTGGACAAACAGAAAGCCTCAAATGAAATGCATTTGTGCAATGAGTGACAAATTCTATACAATACAGAAACCCCTCACGCCACTCTCCCCCCCTCTCCATCCACATGACAGGTGCATTTTCCGACGCAGGAAAAATGTTCCTGATGTTGGGGGAGTCCAGAACCAGGGGTCACAGTTTAAAAATAAGGGGTAAGCCATTTAGGACAGAGATGAGGAAAAACATTTTCACCCAGAGTTGTGAATCTGTGGAATTCTCTGCCACAGCAGGCAGTGGAGGCCAATTCACTGGATGTTTTCAAGAGAGAGTTAGATTTAGCTCTTAGGGCTAAAGGAATCAAGGGATATGGGGAAAAAGCAGGAATGGGGGTGCTGAGTTTGGATGATCAGCCATGATCATATTGAATGAGCCGAAAGGCCTACTCCTGCATCTATTGTCTATGTTTCTATGGCTCTCCTGCTCTCCAGCACCCCAAAGGGAAGGGTGTTTTGTTCTGCACCGATGTCACTACCATTTCCCCCATCCAATCACTTAGGTTCGCTCTTTCCCAGAACAAAGCAACAAAAATTCCTGCAGGTCATCATTCTTGCAAAATGTAATTTCTTTAAATCAAATTCATCATTCCGCTGAACACTTGCGCTCAATTCTGCCTTGGGCTACGTTATCTCCATTTGCCAAGCATTTTATCTTCCCTTCCAATACTGACCTTTCTGTCCTGGGCCTCCTCCACTGTCAGAGTGAGGAACAGCACCTCATATTTAGCTTGGGCAGTGTACAACCCAATGGTATGAACGTTGATTTCTCTAATTTCAAGTAATTCCCGCATTCAACCTCTCCCCCCCCCCCCCCACCCTCTCCTACTAGTTCCATTGTTCACATCCTTTGTATCGCCTGTCATTAGCACATCCTCCCCAGCCAAACTATGGGTCATTATGATTATGATAATAATAATAATCTTTATTATGGACTCAAGGTCCAGACAAGGGGCAACATTACATTAAAAATGCATTGCATATCAAATATCATTAAATACATATAAAATCTTGGTATATCACATAAAAACATCATAATTTATATATTTTTTTAAAAACAATACACATTAAAAATCCAGATTAAAAGATGATCAATGTCCTACAACGAGACAACGATACCAGTGTCTCCACAGCTGGGATTCGTAGCGTGTAGTGCTAACCCTTATGTTTGACAAGGCCACAATAAGCACATTTTTAGAGTAATTTATCCTGCAAATGAATTTATACATGTGATGTCTTAGGATAGCTTCTAAAGTACTGACTCCTGCAGCCACAAACATATTACTGGCACTACACCATCTAGGTTGCCTTAGCAGTGTTCTCATGGCATTGTTATATGCCACCTATAGTCTCTTCCATAGTTCGACCACAGGTGCGCAGTGTAGAGTGGTGTCATTATGGACTCCACCCTTCCTGTGATAATCTGTAGCCGGTTCCAACCCAAAATATCACCTATTCCTTTTCTCCAGAGATGCTGCCTGACCTGCTGAATTACTCCATCACATTGTCTCTATAAACAAGCATCTGCAGTTCCTTCCTACACAAATTGAATATCATGTCACCATGGATGTGAAGAGGATGTTTCCACTAGTGGGAGAGTCTAGGATTAGAGGTCATAGCCTCAGAATATAAGAGGAAGGAGAGGAGTAGGAATTTCTTTCGTCAGAGGGTGGTGAATCTGTGGAATATTTTGCCACAGAAGGCTGTGGAGGCCATCAGTGGGTATATTTAAGGCAGAGATAGATAGATTATTGATTAGTATGGGTGTCAGAGGTTATGGGGAGAAGGCAGAATGAGGTTAGGAGGAAGAGATAGATGGCGGGGTAGACACAATGGGCCAATAATTCCACTCCTACCACTTATGAACTCACCTGTTCAGTGTTAAGGAAACAAACTGGATGACTAGGTTCCAGAGCATCCTTCAACCAGGAAGCATGCGTGTCGAGCTCACACCACTTGGGCAGCTTTAACACTGCAGTCGCCACTTGATCCGATCCGCACATCAACTTCCCCTCGTACATTAGTGTATTACTTAGCGACATAATCGTTCTGTGGAGGGTGACAAAGGTTTATTACAGCACCGCCTGAAACACTTGCAATAAATCACATGTATGGCCTACTCCTGCTCCTATTTTCTATGTTTCTATGTATGACTCGAAGCAAGTACCTGTTCATTCGGTACTGAACGTTCAGCTGAACCACGGCATCAAGATTCTTCTCCAGGCGCTTAAACAGACTCTCATCCATTCCCAGAGCTCTGTTGGCACAGAATAAGGTCATGTGATAGGAGTAGTACTAGGCAAATCGGCCCATCAAGTCTACTTTGCCATTCAACGGTGCTGATCTATCTCTCCCTCCTAATCCCATTCTCATGCCTTCTCCCCATAATCTCTGTCACCTGTACTAAGCAATAATCTATCTATCTCTGCCCGAGACCTGGGTTCGATCCAGATTACGGGTGCTGTCTGTACAGAGTTTGTACGTTCTCCGTGTGCGTGTCTGTGGTATGGGGTGTGCGTGTGTGTGTGTGTGTGTGTGTGTGCATGCGTGTGTGTGTTTGAGACGTTTCTTTATTTTTTCCTGCACCCCGCAAAAATATGCCAAATATATAATGTGGCCATCTTGCTAAAATCTTTGGAGGCCCCTGCCTGATAGCTTCGGCAGTTCTTTGTTTCTACATTTTGACAGAGGTGAGAGTTTGTTTCATTAAGCACTTAATGAATTCCAAGATTATCTTCAAATTCACGTTCTTCCAACTGAGGCCATACCTGGCATGTGAGCTCTGAATGACGGGTGGCAACTGTTGATGATCGCCCACCAGCACAAATCGATCCGCGGAAAATAAGGGTCCCAGGCAGATCAACTGATTGATCTGGGACGCCTCGTCCACAATACAAAAATCAAACCTCCTTTGACCAAATAACGGATGCTTCATTCCCATGCAGGTTGTTGCGACCACCAGCTGAAACACAACGACTCGGCGTTACACCTTCCCTGGCACTGCCTGCATTTACACAAACCCATTGGCAATATCACAAAGAACATTATGCCTGATTAAACACCTTGGAAATGTCTCCCAGCTGAACTATTGAGTTTCCATGTGAGTAATTGGAAGCGGGGTAGTGACAGCATGCTCCTTTCAGTAAGATTTGGCCGTGAGCAAGCAAAGAATAGGAATAATGAACACACCGAAGGTCAATGAAATCACCTCATACTTCGCTTGGGCAGCTTACAGCCCAGCAGAATGAATGTGTCGGAAAGAACTGCAGATGCTGGTTTACACCAAAGATAGACACAAAATGCTGGAGTAACTCAACAGGACAGGCAGCATCTCATTCCTTCTATCCAGAGATGTTGCCTGTCCCGCTGAGTTACTCCACCATTATGTGTCTACCAGCGGAATATTGGTTTTCGAATTTCAATTAACCCTTGCATTCCCCATCTCTCTCCATCCCTCCCCACCCCAGTCGTGCTAGTTTCACTGTTTGTATCCCTTCATTGTCACCTCTTCCATAGCCAACAATGGACCATTGTGGGCTCCACCTTTCCTTGGTCATTGGTGCCAGCTCTGTTTTGTTCTGCAACTTTTTGTACCTTGAGTTTCCCTCACCCCCCCGATTCTGAAGAAGGATCTCGACCTGAAATGTCACCTAATCCTTTTCTCCAGTGATGCTGCCTGAACCGCTGAGTTACTCCAGCTTTCTCTGCCTATCTTCAGGTCAATGATAAAGTCGTACCTCAGTGATAGATACCAAGACTATTTCCACACCGAAGTCTTTAATTTAAACACAAATTGGATAGAGTGGATGTGGAGAGTGTTTCCACTAGTGGGAGAGTCCAGGACTAGAGGTCATAGTCTCAGAAATAGAGGACGTTCCTTTAGGAAGGAAATGAGGAGGTATTTCCGTAGTGAGAGATTGGTGAATCTGTGGAAATCTTTGCCACAGAAGGCTATGGAGGCCAAGTCAATGGATATATTTAAGGCAGAGATAGATAGATCGCTCAGAGGTGTCAGAGGATATGGAGAGAAAGCAGCAGAATGGGGTTAGGAGGGAGCGATAGATCAGCCATAATTGAATCGCAGAGTAGACTTGATGGGCCGAATTGCTCGATTCGGCTCCTATCACTTATGACCTTAAGTAATTATATTGGCATTCAGAGATTACAGGTGGATAGAGGACATATGGTGGGCAAACAATGCTGGTAAGGTGGCACTCATTAGGAGGTTGGAAAGTAGTATTAGGTAGGGGAAATGTCTAGTGTGCAAGGCAACGTGGCAGGAGGATATGCAGTGGCAGTAATTCAATGCAACTCAGTGGAACATCTAGACTTTAGTTCTAGAGCTACATCATTCAGGAATAGTCATTCCGTGGGTGTCAGGGGAAAAGTCGAGAGAATGGGGTTGTGAGGGAGAGATAAATCAGCCATGATTGGATGGAGGAGTAGACGTGATGGGCTGAATGGCCTATTTCTACCCCTAGCATTTATGAATATAACAATGTTATTAAAATACGCACATATATATGTTCGGTTTTTGCATGTGCTTGTTTGGGAATCAGCACCAGGTTAGAGTGGAGGATGGAAAAGAGAAAATGGAAGCAAACATGGGGAGGGAAGGCACAGAGGCCCGAAGGAACAAGAGTGAAGAGAGCACACATAGATAGGAAAGGTTTAGAGGGGAGAAAACCCCCCACAAATTGCTGGCATAACCCAGCAGCATCACCAGAGAGCAAGAATAGGCGACGTTTCAGGTCGGGATACTTCCCCAATCTGAACACAAAACCCAACACGGACTGTTGCCTCTTCATGTTCTTCAGCGATGCTGCTTGAACCGCTGAGTTACTCCAGCACTTTGTGTCTTTTTTTGTAAAGCAGCATCTGCTGTTCCTTGCATTTCAGGTGTTCATGGACATGGGCCAAGCACGGGTGTATAGGCTAGCTTAGTTGGGGCGCCTTGGTCGGCATGGACGCGTTGGCCAAGGGATCTGTTTCCGTGTTGTGTTACCCTGTGACTTAGTAGTCAAGGCAACGACATGACACTTACTTCACTCTTGTACAGCCCTTCCAGCTCAGCCAGGTTTCGGATTGCTTTCCTTTTGCAGATTTCCTCATCCGTAAATTTCTGGATATCGGAGTGAACTTTCTGCTTCCGCCCCAAACGCAGGAAGCCCACTTTGAATCGAATCAGCTTCAGCAAAATGTTGTCCACGGCGGAATGCGTGTAACTGGTGAGGAGGACGCTGAACCCACAGGCGTAAAGAATCCGCACCTCGCCGAAGAAAAGAGAAAATAACCAATTCAGTACATATCCAAAATAACCACGAAAAGAGCTACAAAGGAAGACACAGGACAAAGGAAGAATTAAGTTTGCTGATGACACTGTGGTGGTGGGCCTGATCTCAGACAATGATGCGAGGGCCTACCGGGAGGAGGTGGCTGATCTAGCACTCTGGTGCCAGGAGAACAGCCTCCTCTTGAACATCAAAAAAACGAAGGAGCTGATCATGGACTTTAGGAGGGCACATCATCCGAGGACGTACACTCCATTGAGTATAAATGGGGATCCTGTGGATAGGGTGAACTGTTTTAAATATCTGGGAGTCCACATCTCTGAGGATATGACATGGTCATCACACACCTCAGCACTGGTAAGGCAAGGCAGCGCCTTTACCACCTCAGGCAATTGAGGAAATTCAGAGTGTCTCCGTGGATCCTCCAGTGCTTCTACACAGCGGCGGTGGAAAGCATCTTGTCCGGGAACATTACCATCTGGTTCGGGAATTGCTCTGCCAAGGACAAGAAGGCTCTGCAGAGAGTAGTGCGTTCGGCCGAACGCACTATGGGAACTTCACTCACCCCCCCCGCAGGAACTATACAACAGGAGGTGCAAATCCAGAGCAAACAAAATCATGAGAGACCTCTTCCACCCCTGCAACAGACTGTTCCAGCCGCTACGGTCAGGCAAACGCCTCCGTTGCCATGCAGTGAGAACGGAGAGGTTGAGAAGGAGTTTCTTCCCAGAGGCAATTCGGACTGTAAACGCCTTTCTCACCAGGGACTAACTGTACAGAACGTTTTTCCTTCTATTATTTATTATGTAAAATAATATGTGTGTTATGATTGTGTTTATAATTTGTTTGGTTGTTTTGTTGTTCCGCGAGCATTGCCACTTTCATTTCACTGCACATCTCGTATGTGTATGTGACAAATAAACTTGACTTGACTTGACAATGTGCTGGAGTAACTCGGCGGGTCAGGCATTATCTCCTGAAGGTGATGTTACACGTAGATAGGGTGGTCAAGGCAGATTTTGGCACATTGACCTTCACCAGTCAAAATATTGAGTATAATAGTTGGGAGATCATACAATTGTACAAGACATTGGTGAGGCCACATTTAGAGTATTGTGTTCAGTTTTGGGCACCATGTTATAGGAAAGAAGATGTTGTCAAGCTGGAAAGGGTGCAGAGAAGATTTATGAGGATTTTGCCAGGATTCCAGGGCCTGAGCCATTATTATTATTCATTGGCGAGCAGGAGGATGAGGGGTGAATTTATAGAAAATCATGAGCGGAATAGATTGGGTAAATGCACAGTATTTTGCCCAGAGTAGGGAAATCAAGAACAAAAGGACAGAGGTTTAAGGTGTGTGTGTGTGTGTGTGGGGGGGGGGGGGGGGGGGAAGATTTAATAGGAGCCTAAGAGGCAACTAGTTTTTTCTTACACAAAGGGTGGTAGGTATATTGAACGAGCTGCCAGCGCAGTTGTCGAGGCAGGTACTTGTCTTACCAGAGTGCAGATGGTGGTAGTTTTCCCTGTACCAGGCATGCCGACAATCAATGTGTAATCATTAGAAAGCAGCACGCGCTTCATTGCTTGTTTCTGAGGCTTGTTCAGGCCTTGAATGCAAAGAAAAATGGATCAGTTAAACAAGTCCCAGCTTCTAGAGCAAAGGAAAGATAATTGCAGGTGGAGCATGGAGCAGGATGAAGGAGCGCAGGGGATGACTGTAGCCAAGGAGGCCGAGCCCAGACGGTGGGCAGGGGTTAGTCCAAGGAAGTGGGAAGATAGTCCTTTAAGAGTAGGGCTAGGTGATGGGTGAAGGAAGAGGAGCACGAGCTCTGATGATTGAGGGTAGCGTAGCGTAAGTTTAATTTAGTTTATTGTCACATGTACCAAGGTACAGTGAAAAGCGTTTGTTGCCCGCTAACCAGTCAGTGGATAGACAATGCACGATTACAATCGAGTCACTCACGGTGCACAGATACAAGATAAAAGGGAATAACGTGAATAAAATTTAGTGCAAGATAAAGTCCAGTAAAGTCTGTTTAAAGATAGTCCAAGGGCCTCCAATGAAGTAGGCAGTAACTCAGGTCTGCTCTCTAGTTGTTGGTAGGATGGTTCAGTTATCTGATAACAGCTTGGTAGAAACTGTCCTTGAACCTGGAGGTGTACTCACTTCTGTGCCTCTCGCCTGATGGGAGAGGGGAGAAGAAGGAGTCACCGGGATGAGACTGGCCCTTGATTATGCCAGTGGCCTTGCCGAGGCAGTGTGTGAATCAATGGAGTCAGTAAAAGGGAGGTTGGTTTGTGTGATGGTCTGGGCTGCCAAGAGACTGCCTGTGAGCTCCACAGTTAGGGCAGAATGGGTGGGGAAATTATTAGAGGCAAGCAAGACCCTCCAGGGCAGCAGGAGAGCAGGTTGGTGAAGAGCAGGTAGATTAGGGCGAGGCGGAGAGGGACGCTCCAGGGAAGAAACTGTTTCGAGCTCCAAGGAGTGGGAACACCGGGGCCAAAACTATGCACAGTATTCCAAGCCTGGTTTTGCCAGTACTCTGTCCAAATACAACAATACTTCTTTGTTCCTAATCTTCAATCCTATTGTATTCAAAGCCAATGCAGAAAAACAGGCTGCATCCTGACCACAACAAGCCTAGAAATAATTATCAAAGTGACTGCATGTAGCCACATTTTCATACAACGCAAGAGGTCACCATTTGGCTCATCGAGTTTATACTGGCTCTCAGTGCAATTTCATCCCATTATATTTCTCTTTAACTCATTTTGTTTCACATGTCCATTAACCTAACTGTCCTTTAGACTTTAATCTTTAGACTTTAAAGATACAGTACGGAAACAGGCCCTTCGGCCCACTGAGTCCGGGCTGCCCAGCGATCACCCTGTGCACTAGCACCATCCTACACACTCGGGACAATTTACAATTTTACCAAAGCCGAATTAACCGACAAACCTGAACATCTTTGTAGTGTGGGAGGGAATCAGGGCAACTGGGGAAAACCAACACGGTCACAGGAAGAACATACAAACTCAGTACAGACAGTACCCGTTGTCAACATCGAACCCAGGTCTCTGGCGCTGTAAGGCAGCAGCTCTACCGCTGCACCACTGTGCCTCCTCTGATTCCATTTCCACCACTTAATGAAAGATGATTTAGATTCAGCAATTAATCTACTCACATTTGTGTCTCTTCGAGGTATTGGAGTAAAATGGAGCACCTGAGGGAATCCCATGCGGTGAAAGGAAGCATTTGCAAACTGACTGCATGCAGACCAAACCACTGTGGTACCAAAGTTCAATTTATTAACTCTCGAGCTAATGGCTGTTGTAAATCTTACCCTAATACCAGTAGAGCGTATGAACTATCTTTGATCGGACTTTACTGGCTTCACCTTGCACTAAACATTATTCCCTCATAAGGTCATGTGATTGTAGAATTAGGCCATTTGGCCCATCAAGTCTACTCTGTCATTCAATCATGGCTGTTCGATCTCTCCCTCCTAACCCCATTCTCCTGCCTTCTCCCCATAACCTGACACCTGCACTAATCAAGAATCTATCCATCTCCGCCTTAAAAATATCCTCTGACGGCCTCCATAGCCTTCTATGGCAAAGAAATCCACAGATTCGCCACCCTCTGACTAAAGAAATTTCTCCCCATCTCTTTCCTAAAAGAACGTCTTGAAAGATGCACAAGTTTATCGTATCTGTACACAGCATATGGCTTTATTGGAACTATGTATTGTCTTTCTGCTGACTGGTTAGCGCGCAACAAAAGCTTTTCACTGTACCTCGGTAAACGTGGCAATAAACTAAACTTAATATGGCAATGTGAAATAGACAGATTACCTTTCAGAATATCAGCCACTGCTTCCTTTGCATCATGTGGGAGTACAGTGCTCAGGTAAGGTACAAACTGCGGTGGCCTCATTCCTACTACGAGTTCCCGAAGCTTATCACTGAGGGAATACAGAATGGCTTCTCATTCTCATCATTCTTCACAGATATTATTTAAAATCACACAAAGATTGAAAAGACTAGGCTTGTATTCATTGGAGTTTAGAAGGATGAGGGGGGGATCTTATAGAAACATATAAAATTATAAAAAGACTGGACAAGCTAGATTCAGGAAAAATGTTCCCAATGTTGGGCGAGTCTAGAACCAGGGGCCACAGTCTTAGAACAAAGGGGAAGCCATTTAAGACTGAGGTGAGAAAAAAAACTCAAGTCACTGGATGGATTTAAGAGAGAGTTAGATAGAGCTCTAGGGACTAGTGGAATCAAGGGATATGGGGAGAAGGCAGGCACGGGGTTATTGATTGGGGACGGTCAGCCATGATCACAATGAATGGCGTTGCTGGCTCGAAGGGCTGAATGGCCTCCTCCTGCACCTATTTTATATGTTTCTATTAGGGAGGTCATTTAAATTTTTGGAACAGTGCTTGTAATGTATCTCTCAACATGTTTTGAGACAGTAAGCAGCATACTTTACTCTAATCCAGACTGTTCCTACAGAACTGGAGCTATCCAGCGCGGACGGAATTATTTGGTCCATCACCAGAGGACATAGGTTTAGGGTGAGGGGCGGGGGAAAAGATTTAATAGGAACCCGAGGGGCACCTTTTTCCACAGAAGGCAGTGGGTATATGGAACAATGGCAGGTACTATAATAACATTTAAAAGATATCTGGACAGATACATGGATAGGAAAGGTTAAGAAGGATATTGGCCAAACGCAGACTAGTGTAGATGGGGCATGGGCAGGTTATGTTTCCATGCTTTATGACGCTCACACATATTGCCATGTAATTCTCATTTCACTGGACAATCCCTGGTGCAGTCATTTTCATGTTATATTTTTACATGCCTTTGTAAATCCAAATATACAACTGCCTCTTTTTTTCATGTCGATTACAACTTCAATTTGAAGTTCAAATTAATTTGCTGAACACCCTTTCTCTTTCACAGAAAACAGATCTTAATCGTGTTATGTTTTCCAAAGCTTCCTCAATAATGGACTTGGGACTTTCCTGGTGAATCCTTGCAGGATAAATAAACATTTGCCTAACATTTTTCCTCCATTAATATGACAATCATTAACTTATACAGCAGGAAATAGGTCCTTCTTTCCAACTTGACCACGCTGACCAAGTTCCCGCCTGAACTTCTTCCATTTGCCTGCGCTTCCACATCCCTCTAAATTTTCGAATCCAATTATTTTACAGCCTCTGCCCATGTTGCCAGGACTACATCTCTAAGTTTCACACTAACAGCAAACATTGAAATTATGACTTGCATCTAACTTGCACCACGCGGATAAGCGCATTTCATCATTTTCACTGCAGTGCCTTCTTTTTGCTGGTGACTAACCTGACTGCGGATTTTTCCATCAATTTAGAAAGATTTCCCAAATGCGTGCTCATATTTCCAACTCCCTCGTCGTGATCAAGTCTGAAGATGGTTTCCTGTGGCAGCCTGGAGAGGTCCCTGCATAAAGTAGAGCTTTTAGGAACTCCAATATATACGTATGTAGAACACCAAATTGTGAGCCATTTTGGGCCTCTTATCCGAGGTGCGATGTGCTGGCGTTGGAGAGGGTCCAGAGGAGGTTTATGAGAATGAAACCAGGGAGGATTGGGTTAATGTATGATGACGTTTGATGGCTCTGGGCCTGTCAGCAATTGAGTTTAGAAGGATGAGGCGAAATCTCATTGAAACCCACTGGAAATGAGTGGCCTAGTTATGGTTATGGAAGGGTGTTATCTTTAATATTATCAAATTTAAAAAGAATGAATTTGTGCGTGGCCTAACGTTCTTCCAGGTTAGACCATAATTAAAAACAAATATTCTAAATGTCAAAACATGGAACTACAGATACTGGTTTATCAAGGAAAGCCATAAAATGCTGGAGTAACTCGGCAGGTTAGGCAGCATTCCTGGAGAAAAACACAAAAAGCTGGAGTAACTGAGCGGGTCAGACAGCATCTTTGAAGAAAAGGAATAGGTGACGTTTTGGGTCGAGACTCCTTCGAGAAACATGGATAGGTGACATTTTTTTGGTTGGGACCCTTCAAAATGTTGTTATATTCACATTAGGCAACAAGCTTTCAAGTTGTGGATGTATATGGAAAATCCCTATGTAACTTCTGTTTGATTTTGGCCAATTCTTCCTCCAAAATCACAATTAAAGAGAGAGTTCTCACCGATCCAATGAACAAGTAATCAGGGAAGAGTGGATTTCGGTGACATATCCAGAAGACACAGCAAGCAGCACTTTCTCCTGTCCACTTAGTACAACTCTGTCGCCAACCATTAACGCTGTTTTCGATATGCACCCAGTTTTCCTTGTGAATTGATGCTGGTATTGTCCATCAGAAAGGTTCCGCACACTACCACTCCGTACTAGATTAGCAACACAATATCCTTGAGACTCCCTATTGAAACAAAATCAGCCAAATATCAATGCAATATAATACATGATTTCATAAGTAGTACAATGATCTTGTTTTCAGATCAAAAATAAACTAATAAAACTACACTATTATACCACCAGTGTAAAATCTCCAAAATCAATATAGTATTATCTGGTTTGATCGTCTGGCAGGCAAAACCAGGCTTTTCACTGAACCTCAGTACATGTGACAAAAATAAACAAACCTAATATTGGGCGGTCAAGGTGGCACAGCGGTAGAGTTGCTGCCTTACAGGGAATGCAGCGCCGGAGACCCGGGTTCGATCCCGACTATTGGTGCTGTCTATATCAATGCCACCAGGGTAAAGAGAATTAAAATAATTGAGAAAAATGTTGCTATACCTTCTTGAATCCCATTTTCAGCACACATCAACCTGACAGTTAAGTCCTTCACAACTGGCTTACCCATAGAAGACAGAGGATAGTGGAGGTAGTGCGTGTTATTCTTGTTGAAGGTTTGTGACCAGTGGAGGTTTACGGTGCGGGGATCTTTGCTTGTGATTTGACACCGTGGGCCGGAGGGCCTGTTCTCGTGCTGTACTGTTCTATGTTCTGGTAAAACATACCATAGAAAACCTCTTCCATTTCACACCCCAAAATTTAAAAACACTTGGACCTGGTCCTCATCCCATCTGCAACAAACTCATCCGTTCCTATGCTCACCTGTCTTCTGCCGAATGCATCCAGATGTTTTTGGACCCTCCTTTACTATCAACTGCATATGCCTCAAGGTTGCAGAGAAGATACCAGTGCCGAAAATATTGCAGATGCATGGGCTCCAAGTGCTGAGTTTCCTGCTGCAGAATAGGGCTCACATCTGTGGGCACAAAACATTCTTCCATCTCTTGCTCCACTGCCCTGCAGAATAACAATAAACTTGTCATTCAGCGCCTGTTCCACGGACAGTTTCAGTGTTTTACTTCATTCTTTATTTCAGTGTACAGAGCATTCACTAACTTTTACATTTTATAAGTTTTCGCACACAAAAAAAATTCTGAGGTGACATCATGGATAAATTCACATGAAGCATATAATTGAGATTGGGATAGGAATGCATTATTAGTGCAAGGCCTGCCTGGTCCACTGAGTTACTCTCGCGCTTTGTGCAGTTCCTTCAGTTTCACATTCTTACTCATCAGATTCCATTGTTTCTTATCTTTGTATCCCAGCTTGTCACCATCTTAACCCTTCCAAATGGACGGCACAGTGTTGCAGCGGTAACGTTGTTGCCTTACAGTGCTGGAGACACAAGTTTGGACCCGGCTGTACAGAGTTTATACATTTTCCCTGTGACTGCGCCTGTGAGTTTTCTCCGGGTGCTCCGGTTTCCTCCCACACTACAAAGGCATACAGGTTAATTGGCTTCGGTAAAAATTGTAAATTGTCCTCCGTGTGTGGGATTGTGCTACTGTACAGGGTGATCTCTGGTCGGCACGGGCTTGATGGGCAGATGGGCCTGTTTCCGCGCTGTATCTGGAAAGACTGAAGTAAATGGTTTTTAAAAACCATCGCACACAAGCTCTTTTAATTGCCAGATGGAAGATAAGACACAAAATGCGGGAGTAACTCAGCGGGTCAGGCAGCATCTCTGGAGGTATAGGCAACCATTCGGGTCGAGACCCTTCTTCAGAACTGAAGAGTGGACACCTTGATTAGATGCTTGCTCATTGCTTCCTGGTACATTCCATTGTCATAAGGTGATAGGAGCAGAATTAGGACATTCGGCCCATCAAGTCACTCCGCCATCCAATCATGCCTGATCTATATCAGCCCTAACCCTATTCTCCTGCCTTCTCCCCATAATCCCATGCCTTCTTGGTACCATCCTACTTGGCTTCCCATACTTTCCCATCATTGGACACTCCTGCACATTTTTGTCATTATCCCTGCAATTGAACTTGCCTCATTTTCTTGATAGAGCCCCAATAACAGATCATCATCATCATCATCATCATCATCCTTTATTGCCATCTTGCAAAGCAACAGTTGTACAGTGCAAAATGAGAAGACGTTTCCCAGGGAATACCGGAGCATCGCACATAAAACTTAAACATTTCACGCATAAAATAAAAACAATTAAAAAAACAATCCAGTTCCTGATAAATCAGTACGAATAGTTAAAAAAAAGTGCAGGTAAAAACAGCAACATTAAAATACAAGTAAAAACAGTCATAAAATGTCCAGGGCAGCTGATTTAAGTGGCCAGAGCCTGTGCCAGAGTTATTACTCAGTGCCAGTTATTAAATTGTCAGTGCAAAAGCAGAAGAATCAGGTGGAGTGACTGCTGTATAAAGCACATACCTGCTGTATAAAGCACAGTTGCGTCGCTGAGAGCAGAACCTGCAAGCCTGCTGGTCGCCGATCAGAGGAGGCAGTGGAGCAAGGTGTGCATTCATTCTCTTCGGCTCTGCCCAAACTAAGCCGTTGGTTAAATAGAAAGCAAGCTGGTTCCTCAGCTTCAGCAATTCTAGGTGAATATTAAAATAGAAACAGCTTCAGGTAAAATACAAAAGCTAGTGTGGATGAAACTTGAAGAGAAAATGGAAGAATGATAACACTTTTGTCCTGCTTTAGTTGTCATTTAATCTCACTTGCAATATTCCCTTCACTTCTGTTCTTCCTTTATTTAGTTTAATATCTGTTTAACTCCAGTTTAATAATTCTTTATTGTCATGTATGCACAGCCGAGTTAAATTCTTTTTGACCGTTTACAAAGAAAAAGTCCAAATTCCAACCGACATGTTAGAGGTACTGCAGAAACCCCGATCCAGGTAAGGACAGTTGAGTCCCAGGCTGCTGCAGGCCCTCGACCCTACGTCACATAGAAACATAGAAATTAGGTGCAGGAGTAGGCCATTCGAGCAATATGATCATGGCTGATCATCCAACTCAGTATCCCGTACCTGCCTTCTCTCCATACCCTCTGATCCCCTTAGCCACAAGGGCCACATCTAACTCCCTCTTAAATATAGCCAATGAACTGGCCTCAACTACCCTCTGCGGCAGAGAGTTCCAGAGATTCACCACTCTCTGTGTGAAAAACGTTCTTCTCATCTCGGTTTTAAAGGATTTCCCCCTTATCCTTAAGCTGTCACAAGTGATAGGCCATTTGGCCCATCCAGTCCACTTCGCCATTCAATCATGGCTGATCTTTCACTCCCTCCTAACCCCATTCTCCTGCCTTCTCCCCATAACCTCTGACACCTGTACTAATCGCGTCCCTCTCCTCGCCTGTGTTTGTATGTCCCGTGGGGTGCCTCCTGCAGCTGACCTTCTCCTTGTGTCCATAGTCACCAGCGGCTCCCTCATCGACTCTCTGGTCCGGGACTTCCGAGCTTCCCCTTGCAGGCAGCTGCCCTCTGGGCCCTTCTTCGCAGTGGCGAACCAGGCCTACCGCTGCACGTTGCCGTGGGGTGGCCCGCTGGCTCTTTGCTCTCGTGGGCTGCTTGTTCTTTGCTGACCGCCGGGAACAAAATCTAACTCCCTCTTGAAATTATCCAGTGAATTGGCCTCCACTGCCTTCTGTGGCAGAGAATTCCACAGATTCACAACTCTCCGGCTGAGAAAGTTTTTCATCTCAGTCGTAAATGGCCCACCCCTTTTTCTTAAACTGTGACCCCTGGTTCTGGACTTTCACAACATGAGTAGCATTTTTCCTGCATCTAGCCTGTCCAATCCCATAAAAATTCCATGTGTTTCTTTAAGATCCATTCTCATCCTTCTAAATTCCAGTGAATATAAACCCAGTCAATCCATTCTTCTATCATGTCCACTATAAGATCCTTCCTAGAGTTTTTCACCATCAAACAAAGACTGTGCATCAGTAATAAGCATTTTCTAAATTCTTGATACCTCTCCTGTCCATGTGGTTGCCTGGTACTGGATACATGGCACCGGTCTTGAGGTAGAGGAGAAACCCAGCCTCAGGATCTTCCCTGCGTTCTTGGCTCATCAAAGTGTACAGAATGACCTGTGGGGAAAGGAACGTTAAGCTTTACTTTTGGGCATCTAGCTTTAGGTGGACCCAAGTTAAACAAGTTTTAACTGCAAGTACGATTAACCACCACCACCTCTATATGCCCGTGTAAAAAGCTGTAGTAACTCCATGGGTTAGACAGCATCTCTGGAGAAAAGGAATAGGTAACATTTTGGGTCGAGACCCTTCTACAGACAGTGAAAACAGTGATCTACGTACACTTCCTCCATGGCAAGAATGAGCAGATTTGTCACCACAGCACAATAAGGGGCTGCTTCTTCAGTAGCAGTTAATCACCTTACCTGGCTTCTGTGCTCCACCGAGTTAGATTCCTTCCCGGTTTTAAGCTCCAAAGGCATGACTCTGTTTTGGGTCCTGGACCGCCGATGAATTTTAACAGAGGCCGTTACATCAATCTTGCCTTTCAAGCCAAACCTTGGAGACCAAATATTCTCTTCAACATCTTCAATATCAAGAATTGTGATACCACAAGCAGTATCTGATTTGACTAGGTCACCATCACTTGGACTGGAAAAACAATAGAAATAATTAGTGCAACTAATAAAAACTCAAACAATGAAAGATGCAATTTATTCATCACAGGTATGAGGCAATACAAACTGGGCAAGGTCTATAGGGGTACGATATAGACAGAGTGTACGGAGTTTGTGTGTTCTCTCCATGACCGCGTGGGTTTTCTCCCTTAACTCCGGTTTCCTCCCATATTCCAAAGACGTACAGGTTTGTAGGTTAACTGGCTTCAATAAATTGTGAATTGTCCCGAGTGTATAGGATAGGCCTAAAGTATGGGGTGGTTACTGGTCGATATGTCGTTAACCTAAAATAAACATGGGTAACGATGGGGCCTGATGACATATTGAGAATAAAAAGGACCTTGATGTTCAAGTCCAAATATCCCCACAGTAACAGCAGCGCCCCTGGGAGTTTAACAGTCCAATAGTCCAAGCAGCTTACTCCCCTGTCACATGTTCAGTGCTATTCCACTGCAGGTACATGCACTGTGCTTGCTCAATGTACATTCAATGCAATATTAAACAACACTTACAAGTTAAGCTGCAATTGGCATTTTCCAGATTGAGGGGTGTCGCGTATGTAGTCTCGCGCCCAGGTCACAAACATTGGCAGGTACTCTTCTATTGCATTCATCACATCTGCTTGATTCAGACTCAAGCTGTACCTGCATATCAAGAAAAGGACAAGATGAGAGGGATAGACAGAGTTGACGTGGAAACGCTTTTCTCACTGAGAGTAGGGAAGATTCAAACAAGGGGACAGGAATTGAGAATTAAGGGACTGAAGTTTAGGGGTAACATGAGGGGGAACTTCTTTACTCAGAGAGTGGTAGCTGTGTGGAATGAGCTTCCAGTGAAGGTGGTGGAGGCAGGTTCGTTTTTATCATTTAAAAATAAATTGGATAGTTATATGGATGGGAAGGGAATGGAGGGTTATGGTCTGAGCGCAGGTATATGGGACTAGGGGAGATTATGTGTTCGGCACGGACTAGAAGGGTCGAGATGGCCTGTTTCCGTGCTGTAATTGTTATATGGTTATATGGTTATCGCGGTTAGTCCAAAGAAGGGTTGAAGTCGGCTTTTTCAACATTCAATGGATTTGTCCAGAGGATAGCCAACCATGAAAAGTGGCATACCTAGCTGCCTCAGACAGCAATATGGATCTTCTATTTCTTTTCAAATGTACTTGTTACAAAACACAAAATATGAGAGTTTCAATTGCTGAATACCAAAATGCTTTCTGTGGTTAGATTCTGTGATCCACCGGCAAACCTCATTATAGATAAGGAAGGAACTGCAAATGCTGGTTTATACCAAAGAAAATACATAAAATGGTGGAGTAACTCAGCTGTTCAGGGGGCATCCCTGGAGAAAAGGAATTGGTGATGTTTTGGATCAGAACCCTTCTTCAAAGTGAAAGATAAGAGTCTGGCGGGAGGGTGGGGGGGAAAAGAGTACTGGAGGCGAGAAAAGGCCACAACAAAACAGGGCCTGCAACTGATTACCTCAGGAACGGTGAAGTCCATGATGGCCTATTGTTGGCTGGGAAAGATGTGCTAACGAGAGGGATACAAGGATGCTGCCTGATCCGCTGAGTTACTCCAACATTTTGTGTCTAACCCATTACTGATAATGCACATTTTACGTAAGGAAATAAGTCTGGCTGTTCAAAAAAAGGTGAGGGTAGGGTGGAGGGTAAACTACAACAGACCCCATAATTGAACTCCCTCAGGACCCAACCTAATAAAGCCAAAGGGAAAGGGCATCAAAACTGGAATGTCCATTTGCAAGTGAAATAGTTGCTTAGCAAGGAATTTGGTGGGGGCAAAAATACCATAACTTTCTGACACTTTTTTGAAGAGAAATGTCACCCTGCGATCTCAGTGGTAGGTTTTTCCACACAGAGAATGGTGAATATCAGGAAAAAGCTTTTGCAAAGGTGTTTGGACAGGTACTCAGAGTAATACAGCACTGAAACAGGCCCTTCTGCCCAACTTGTCCATGCCAACCAAGATGCCTCAGCTACTCCAGTCCCACCTGCCCGCATTTGGCCCATATCCCTCCAAATCTGTACCTGTCCCAATGTCTTTTAAATGTTGTTATAGTACCTGCCTCAACTATCTCCTCTGGCAGTTCATTCCATATATCCACCACCTCTGTGTGAAAAAACTCCCCCTCACGTTCCCATTAAATCTTTCCCCTCTCACCTTAAACCAATGTCCTCTGGTTCTTGATTCCCCAACTCTGGGTAAAAGACTGTATTCACCCTAGTTAAGCCTCTCATGATCTAAAACAACTCTGTATGATCACCCCTCATCCTCCTGTGCTCCAAGGAATAAAACCCTAGCCTGCCCAAGCTCTACCTACATGGCTCAGGCCCCCAGATCCTGGTAAATCCTCGTAAATCTTCTCGGCATTCTTTCCAGCTTAACAATATCCATCCTATAGCATAGTGACCAAAACTGAACACAATACTCTAAGTGCAGCCTCATCGACATCTTGCACAACTGTAACATAACTCAGTTAGGAAAAAATGTAGAGGGATTCGGACCTTAAACGGCAAATGGCTTAAGCATAGGCAAGCATCAAAGGCAGCATGAAGGAAGTGGGCTGAAAATGCTCTTTTCTGTGCTGCACGTTTCTGTGACTAGGAATTTGACAGAAATAATGCTTACATCTCTCCCAGGTACTTTGGAGCACAGATGGTTTGTGAGGCAATTTCTTCCAGTTGGCACTGTGCAAATCTGTTGCTTGTCACCGCTTTTTGAAAGATCTCATGAACTAAAGTGCCAACCAGCATCTGTATTGTCCCCCTTTCAGAAGCCTGGAGAACAAAACAAAAAGAAAACAACATATACAGTGTAAATTTAAAACAGAGTTCGGTACTGAATGACCTACTCTACCAAGAACAATAGCACAGTATTAGTTTACTTTTAGAGATACAGCACAGAAACAGGCCCTTCGGCCCACCAAGTCCATGCCAACCAGCCCACCCTGTATATTAGCACTATCCGACACACAAGGGACAATTTATAATTTTTAAACAAAGCTAATTTACCAAAAAACCTGTATGCCTTTAGAACATGGGACAAAACCGGATCATCCGGAGAAAACTCATGCCGTCACATGAAGAACGTACAAATTCTGTGCAGTGAGCATCCATACTCAGGATTGACCTCGGGTCTCTGGCGCTGTAAGGCAGCAACTATACCACTTCGCCACCGCTACCTGATGAGATTTCTGGGTACATTCAGTGCCCTCCATAATGTTTGGGACAAAGACCCATCATTTATTTATTTGCCTCTGTACTCTACAATTTGAGATTTGTAATAGAAATAAATCACATGTGGTTAAAGTGCACATTGTCAGATTTTATTAAAGGGTATTTTTATATATTTTGGTTTCACCATGTGAGAAATTACAGCTGCGTTTTTACATAGTTTCCCCCATTTCAGGGCACCATAATGTTTGGGACACATGGCCTCACATGTGTTTGTAATTGCTCAGGTGTGTTTAAGTGCCTCCTTAATGCAGGTATAAGAGAGCTCTCAGCTTCTAGTCTTTCCTCCAGTCTTTCCATCACCTTTGGAAACTTTTATTGCTGTTTATAAACATGAGGACCAAAATTGTGCCAATGAAAGTCAAAGAAACCATTATGAGACTGAGAAACAAGAATAAAACTGTTAGAGACATCAGGCAAACCTTAGGCTTACCAAAACCAACTGTTTGAAACATCATTAAGAAGAAAGAGAGCACTGATGAGCTTACTAATCGCAAAGGGACTGGCAGGCCAAGGAAGACCTCCTCAGCTGGAGACTGAAGATTTCTCTCTACAATAAAGAAAAATCCCCAAATACCTGTCCGACAGATTAGAAACACTCTTCAGGTGTGGATTTGTCAATGATCACTGTCCACAGAAGACTTCATGAACAGAAATACAGAGGCTACACTGCAAGATGCAAACCACTGATTAGCCGCAAAAATAGGATGGATCGGTTACAGTTTGCAAGAAGTACTTAAAAGAGCAACCACAGTTCTGGAAAAAGGTCTTGTGGACAGAGGAAACAAAGATTAACTTATATCAGAGCGATGGCAAGAGCAAAGTATGGAGGAGAGAAGGGACTACCCAAGATCCAAAGCATTCCACCTCATATGTGAAACACGGTGATGGGGGTGTTATAGCCTGGGCATGTATGTTTGAAGGTACTGGCTCACTTATCTTCATTGATAATACAACTGCTGATGGTAGTAGCATAATGAATTCTGAAGTGTATAGACGCATCCTATCTGCTCAAGTTCAAACAAATGCCTCAAAACTCATTGGCTTGTGTTTCATTCTACAGCAAGACAATGATCCCAAACATACTGTCAAAGTAACAAAGGAGTTTTTCAAATCTAAAAAATGTTCAATTCTTGAGTGGCCAATTCTGAATCCAACTGAGCTTGCCTTTTACATGCTGAAGAAAAAACTGAAGACTAGCCCCCAAACAAGCATAAGCTAAAGATGGCTACAATACAGGCCTGGCAGAGCATCACCAGAGAAGACACCCAGCAACTGGGATGTCCATGAATTGCAGACTTCAAGCAGTCATTGCATGCAAAGGACATGCAACAAAATACTAAACACGAGTACTTTCATTTACATGACATTGCTGTGTCCCAAACATTATGGTGCCCTGAAAATGGGGGGGGGGGGGGGGGGGAAACACTACTGTAATTTCTACACGGTGAAACCAAAATTTATAAAAATGGCCTTTATTAAAATCTGACAATGTGCACTTTAACCACATGTGATATCTTTCTATTACAAATCTCAAATTGTGGAGCAGAGGCAAATAAATAAATGATGGGTCTTTGTCCCAAACATTATGGAGGGCACTGTATCACCAGGGGTGTGGTGCTATATAACTCAGGCATTACAAATGATCATTAATGGAATATCAATCATCAGCATCAAAATGAAGACATAGTGCAAGCTGGAAACTATAATCCATTAGGCAAACTGAAATTTAGTTAAGCTTAGAGATACAGTGCAGAAACAGGCCATTCGACCCACGAGTCTGTGCCGACCATTGATCCCCACGCACTAACACTATTCTGCACACACACTGGTGACAATTTACAATTTTACTGGTCAATTAACCTACAAACCTGTACGTGTTTGGAATGTGGGAGGAAACCGGAGCACCCAAAGAAAATCCACACAGGTCACGGGGAGAACGTACAAACCCAGTACAGACAGCACCCGTAGTCAGGTGGAACCCGGGTCACTGGTGCTGTGAGGCAGCAACTCTACTGCTGCGCCACCGTACTGCTTCTCACTCCCCCAGAATCTCGAATCACTGACCCTGTCTGGGTCTTGTGATTGTATCAAACAGTGTCAACAGTTACTTAAACTGAAGAGGATGCTGTAATATATAACTGCATTCAAATTCAACCAAAGTAATGGAATCCCCAATGAATTGTGCGTATGTCAGTGAAAATATTTCAACAAATCAGAGTAAGAGCACACACAACCTGGATGAACAGCACCACATATTCCACTTGGGTGGCCCACAGACAGCGCGTCTCTAAATTGAACTCAATTTCAGATTGCCTGGTGGATTTAAGTTTTCAGCTTGCACTGTGTGTTGATTATGGTTAATGGAATATCAGATTCATTATTTAATGAAAATTTGTAATGTTCGAATTATATAGCACCACACATCTGGTGATATGTCCCCAGAAGTTTGGTCAGGTAAGGGCGGCACAGTGGTGCACAGGTAGAGTTGCTGCCTTACAGCGCCAGAGACCCAGGTTGAATCCTGGCTACAGGTGCTGTCTGTACAGAGTTTGTACATTCTCTCACTGTGACCACGTGTGGGTTTTCTCCGGGTGCTCCGATTTCCTCCCACACTTCAAAGACGTACAGGTTGAGACATTAATTGGCTTTGATAAAAATTGTGAATTGTCCAGAGTGTGTGTGTGTGTGTGTGTGTGTTTACACGGGGATCGCTGGTCAGCACAGGCTTGGTGGGCCCAAGGGCCTGCTTCTCCACTCTAAACATGACATTGTTCGATATTTTAGGGGTAACTGAAATGTACATATTATATGAATGTTACATGAACTGGATATACACACTTTGTCAAGAGAAATTATAAATCTTACCTTAAATCTCTCATTCAACACAGCCCTGCGCATGCACCGGATACTGTTTACAACACTAGTCCCAGAAATAAGACGGTCGGGGTTCACAATCAAGTACCCGGCGTCTCTTTTTATTATCCAGGTGTCCGAGTGTTTCTCCCCTTCAAGGTGAATCATATCCCCAGCTTTGACTTCAGTGGTGTCCCTGAAATGAAGAGTTTCTCAAAGGATGTGTACATTCATGTAGCAGACCCACTTACGTTATGTTATTCAATGGTCAACCAAAATGGAGTACATCTTATATCCAAACCAAAATTTGAAAATTTGAAAAACATTCAGAAACTCACACATATCCTTGAAGAAGGAATAGGAGCAAACTTACATCAATGCTTGAGAAACACCATGTTTTGTTTATCTTCGCAGATGCCGCCTGACTTGGGTGTTTCCAACTTTTGCTGTTGTGAGGCTATCCGATTCATGATTAGATTCACACAGCACAGAAACACACCCTTCAGCCCTCCATGTGTTTTTGCCACCTACACAAATTCAACTGTTCTTAGGACCATATCTTCTAGGCCTTCCTACTCTCTGAATACCTCTTACATGGAAGACTTGAATGACACACAGACTCATCCCAGGTTACGGGAGGGTTCTATTCCTGAGAATTGTTCATAACTCGAACAGTTCATGTGTACAGACCACACATATACAAGTCAGCAGTTCGTAGATTACAGAGGACCCATGATGACTTTTGGGAAATAGCAACTTGCAAACTAAAATCATTTATCCAATTTTATGCTTCATCCATCAATTTAAGAGCACAATAACGTTTATTTTTCAATCCTACAGGTCTACAGAAATGTTTTAAAAAACAGCAAACATCAACGTTACAACCTGCCACGGCACGGGTTCACTGATCCAATTAATGACCCCTGATCAAAACAATGGTGTCGCCAGAGGAGGTGTATGGGGCACATAGTAAGTGACATTTAAAACATGTTTGGACATGTACATGGATAGGAAAGGTATAAAGGGATATGGGCCAAACATGGGCAGGTTGAACTAGCGTAGATGGGGCATCTTGGTCGGCGTGGGCAAGACGGGCCTGTTTCCGTGCTATACGGCGCTATGACAACCTGACATCCACTAAGAATTCCCATAAAAGCAAGTGAACACCACAAAGCAAATGGAGAGGAGCTATGCGTTTAAGACCTGATGTGACAACAGTTTTGGCACTCTGAGGATAGACATAAAATGCTGGAGTAACTCAGCAGGATAGGCAGCATCTTTAGACAAATGCATCTCTGGAGAGAAGGAATGGGTGATGTTTCGGATCGAGACCCTTCTTCAGACCGAAAAAGGGTCTCGACCCAGAACACCACCCATTTCTTCTCTCCAGAGATGCTGTCTGTCCCGCTGAGTTACTCCAGCATGTTGTGTCTATCTTCTGTGTAAATCAGCATCTGTAGTTCCATCTTCGATACTGTTATTATGCAGGCCCAAGAGACTACAAATGTTGCAAGTCCTACCATTCATCTTTCAGAATACACTGCTCCGTGAAGCTGCTATTCGGACTGCCCGGCTGGCTCACTGCAATGGTCAGATGTTTCTCCCGATCTCCATGCGAATTCAAGACATCATTCACCGTCACAACTTGGAACCGGCCCCTCCAGAAATTAACACCGTCATCTGAATACTTCTTGCTAATGGTGAGAAAAGAATGACAATGTTAACATTTTTAATCACACTGGTGAAAAATCTCATCAATTTGACACTACACTGGCAATCATTACAACGTGGCACCTAGGCCAGGTGAGGCGGCTGATCTCAACCTCATTAGGACTTCCATGGCCGATTGGCGGGTCGAATTTGCCTCCTGGAACTCCCATAGCCGACTTCTGAGGCCGAATTTCGCTCAGACCCCATTCCCCAACCCTGTCCCCCCCCCCCCCCCCCCCCCCCCCCCCCCCCCCGTGGCCTCTGTTGATCTGGCAAAACAGATAATCCAACAAGGCTCTGGAACCAAGATGCCAGAAAATCAGTGGTGGACCTGTACTGATATTCACAAATTCCCATATATAAATATTCCCCACTGGGCACGTATGTAGTAGGTTCATGTGTGTTGGGTATCTATCTGATCCTATATTGGACAAGTGCTCCAATTAAACCAAGCACTTGGAACACAAAACAAATCCAACAAGAAGCATGCTGTCCTAATCTGTAAAAACAACAGTACAGTGCTCACAGGAATTATTCAATAAGAACGCACTTGAAATTAGACAAATAACATTGCAAGGGCAAAAATATATCTGTACCTCCAGCAGCTCATCTTCTCTGCTGCTCTGCTTGAACTCTGCAGGTGGTTGCTGTCCACTGTTTCTCGTGAGCCATCCAACTTTGTTGTAACTTTTGTAAACTGGGTTTTGTTTGATGTATTGGAATGCAGTTCAGCCTGACAAGACTCCATCTCTAAAGGCGTCGTAGTCTTTCCATTGTCCCCTGTAATTTCAGCGAGTGCCTCTTCACAATCTTTACGCTCTGAACGGACGCAGTTAGGTATACTGCTCCCACTGCACTGTTCGCGCTCTTGTCCTGCAGGTATGTCAGGGGTTTTCGTGGGACCCCGCTGTGTGGGTGTTTGGAATGTATCTAGCCTAGCTTTGTGCACAGGCCCCGAGGACTGAATCCATCTCCGTTCACCATCCCTTTTACAGCAGTCACTGTATTCTGTTTCTGTTTTCTGAACGAGTGCAGAATCACAACTTTTCGTCTGTATATTTGTGTACTGTTTCCTATCTGCTCTCTGAAAGGGATTCCTTGAGGGAGTTGTGCATGCAGGCAACTGGTGGTTCCCCATCTCGTTCTTACTAACCATACATAGCTTGCCATCTTTATGTACTGTATCTGGGCAAGAGAACTCCTTCAAAACATTATCTCCCCACTGTCTTGTCCTCCTATTGTTTAATTGTCCATTCTCAGTTTTTCTGCATAGCGGAGACTCAGAAATGGTCTGGTTAATAGCCATTAGACACTCCTCTAGCAAACTATCAGAGGAACCCTCTGAATCTAATACTACGGAATTACCTGCCCCTTCGATTAGGGTTCTTTTCAATTTCTTTGACCTTGGTACCCCATCAGGACCAGTAAGTCTTTTCCCATGTAGCTTAACAGGACACAATGTGTCACAATCCCTCAATGGATCTTGCATCTTTTTCCTATCAGTAGCACCATATCGTGGAAGGGGATTCACATTTTCAATATCTAAACGGCTCGAAAAAGGCCAAAGATCGGCCACCGCACTTTCCTTTGATTGTTTAAAACCAGAACGACGGATAGAAGAGATGAGAGGTGCGACCACACTATGCACTGATGTGTGTTTCACCATTTGTGTTTCAGGAATGGTAAAAATGTCTGCTTTATCTGCTGGACTTTCAGGGACGACTTCATCGACATCGGGAGGATTCAAAGAGCTCGATTCCACAAAACTGTCTTCATTATTTCTTTCCAATTGACTGATATTGTCTGGGAATATCCTGATTCGTTTTGTTTCATCAATTTTACGTCCAATAGCAATTTCATCAAAGCATTTCTTTTCCACCAGTGCAGACTGTACGAAGAAGGAAATTAAAAATTTGCAATGAAATGTCAGATAGGTTCACTGCTGCTGTAAAACAGGAGGGGGGGGGGGGGGGGGGGAAGAGGGGGGGGGGGGTTGAAGAGGGGGGGGGGTTTGAAGAGGGGGGGGGGTTGAAGGAGGGGGGGGGGAAGAAGGGGGGTTGAAGGGGGGGGGGGTTGAAGAGGGGGGGGGAAGGGGGGGGGGAGGGGAGAGGGGGGGGGCGGGGGGGGGGGGGGGAGGTGGGTGGGGGGGTGAAGGGGGGGGGGTTGAAGAGGGGGGGGGTTGAAGAGGGGGGGGGTTGAAGAGGGGGGGGGTTTGAAGAGGGGGGGGGTTGATGGGGGGGGGTTGAAGGGGGGGGGGTTGAGGGGGGGGGGGTTGAGGGGGGGGGGTTGAAGAGGGGGGGGGTTGAGGGGGGGGGGTTGAGGGGGGGGGTTGAGGGGGGGGGTTGAGGGGGGGGGGGGTTGAAGGGGGGGGGGGGAGAGGGGGGGAGGGGTTGGAGAGGGGGGGAGGGGTTGGAGAGGGGGGGGGGGGGTTGGAGAGGGGGGGGAGGGGTTGGAGAGGGGGGGGGGTTGGAGGGAGGGGGGAGGTGTTGGAGGGGGGGGTGAAGGGGGGGGGTTTGAAGGGGGGGTTGAAGAGGGGGGGGTGAAGAGAGGGGGGGTTGGAGAGGGGGGGTTGGAGAGGGGGGGGGGGGAAGAGGGGGGGGGTGAAGAGGGGGGGGGGGTAAGAGGGGGGGAGAGGGGGGGGTTGAGTTGGGAGGGGTTGGAGAAGGGGGGGGGGAGGGGGGTTGGAGGGAGGGGGGGAGGGGTTTTGGAAGAGGAGGGGGGTTGAAGGGGAGGGGTCCGGTACTCACGGTCAAAACATGCCGGCTTGTTCTTCGTCGTCCTCCTCTTCATGGCGCCGAGTATCCACGAGCTGCAGCTGTACATTGATGCCCCCCCCGGCCCGCGCTTATCAACGGCCGCGCGGACTCCGCCCCCCACTGCATCATCCACGCCGCCCACCAAAGATACGAGAGGAGCTCTGCTCCAAAGATCCTATAGCAGAGCCAAGATCTTTGCCGCCCACTGTCGCGCCGGCCCCGCCCATCCCGTGACGTCTGAAGCTCAGCCTCCTCCACACGTCCCGGCCCCCGCCCATCCCGTGACGTCAATGTGCCCCAGCACCCCCCACCCGTGACGTCAGTGTACCTGCCCCGGCATTCCCGTGACGTCAGTGTCCCAGCACCCCCCCCCCCCATCCCGCGTGACGTCAGTGTACCTGCCCCCCCCCCCCCACCGTGACGTCAGTGAACTTGTCCCAGCCCCGGCATTGCCGTGACGTCAGTGAACTTGTCCCAGCCCCGGCCATCCCGTGGCGTCGGTGCCGCCGGCTTTCATCAGTCAGAGTATTGAGTATGTCTGAAGAAACATAGAAACATAGAAAATAGGTGCAGGAGTAGGCCATTCGGCCCTTCGAGCCAGCACCGCCATTCAATGTGATCATGGCTGATCATCCAACTCAGTATCCTGTACCTGCCTTCTCTCCATACCCCCTGATCCCTTTAGCCACAAGGGCCACATCTAATTCCCTCTTAAATATAGCCAATGAACTGGCCTCAACTACCTTCTGTGGCAGAGAATTCCAGAGATTCACCACTCTCTGTGTGAAAAATGTTTTTCTCATCTCTGTCCTAAAAGATTTCCCCCTTATCCTTAAACTGTGACTCCTTGTTCTGGACTTCCCCAACATTAGGAACAATCTTCCTGCATCTAGCCTGTCCAACCGCTTAAGAATTTGTAAGTTTCTATAAGATCCCCCCTCAATCTTTTAAATTCTAGCGAGTACAAGCCGAAGGGTACATGAGAAGGGCCTCGACCTGAAACGGCACCCATTCCTTCTCTCCAGAGATGCTGCCTGTCTGAAGAAGGGTTTCGGCCCGAAACGTTGCCTATTTCCTTCGCTCCATAAATGCTGCTGCACCCGCTGAGTTTCTCCAGCTTTTTTGTGTAACCTTCGATTCTCCAGCATCTGCAGTTCCCTCTTAAATGCTGCCTGTCCCGCTGAGTTACTCCAACTCTTTGTGTCAATATTGAGTACAAAAGTTGGGAGGTCATGTTGCAGTTGTTTTGGGAGGTTGCACGGCAGTCGAGGTCACGGCCCGTCGTGGGGGGAGGGGAGATGGTTGGGGGGGGAGGCGGTGCAGCGCGGTCAATGATTCTGGTTGGGCCGAGGGAGCAGACTGCTGCAGCTGTCGGGGATGTTGCCAGGTTTTCATCCCGTGTGTCTGCTGCCCAGAGCCGCGGTCCAGCTCCACCCGGCCCCTTGTGTGGGCGCTGCCGACCTACAGCCCGTGATAATGCGGCAGCACAGGGGAAGGGTGGGCGGAGGGCGGCCGTGGCCGGACAGCGCTGACCCCGGGGGGAGAGTGGGGGTTGTCCCGAGGGATGCGCTCCTTCAGCCGCTTACACCTTGGTGCTTAGATTCAGAGCAAAGATACTAGAGCATTTGGTTCAGAGTGCTCAGTCTCCACAATTATTTACAGTGCAAAAGATGACCATTTCGGCAGTTTTTAACAGGTAAGAAAGTACACGTTTAGTGTGTTAACAGTGTATGCCAGAAGCTGTCCTCCAAAAGGATTGAGCTGCTCCGTGCATCACGCCCTTTGACCCGATGACCTTGCGTGCCACCCCCCTATAAGACGTTGGTGAGACCACATTTATAGTATTGTGTAAGAAAAAGAACAGCAGATGTTGGTTTAAACCAAAGATAGACCCAAAAAGCTGGAGTTTAAACCAAAGATAGACACAAAAAGCTGGAGTAACTCAGCGGGACAGGCAGCAGTTCTGGACAGAAGGAAGTCGAGACCCTTCCTCAGAATGATTAGGGATATGGGAAACAAGAGATATAGACAATGTGGATAAAGAACGATGAATTAAAGATATGTAAAAAAGTAACAATGATAAAGGAAACGGGCTGTTTGTGGGGGGAAAATGAGAAGCTAGTGCGACTTGGGTGGGGGAGGGATAGAGGGAGAAGGAATGCCAGGGCTACCTGAAGTGAGAGAAATTAATATTCATATGACTGGGCCAAGCGAAATATGAGATGCTGTTCCTCCAATTTGCATTTACCCTCACTCTGACAATGGAGGAGACCGAGGACAGAAAGGTCTGTATAGGAATGGGAAGGAGAATTAAAGTGTAAAGCAACTGGGAGATCAGGTTGGTTCATGCGGGCTGAGCGAAGGTGTTCCGCTAAACGATCGTTCAGTCCTCGTTTGGTATCGCCGATGTATAAGAGTCCACGGATACAATAAATGAAGTTGGAGGAGGTGCAAGTGCATTGCTGCATAACCTGAAAGGACTGTCGGGGGCCCTGTACATAGTCGAGGAGGAGGTATAACGGCAGGTGTTGCATCTTCTGCGATTGCAGGGGAAGGTACCTGGGGAGGGGATGGTTAGGTTGGGAAGGGACGAGTTAATCAGGGAGTTGCGGAGGGAACGGTCTCTGCGGAAGGCGGAAAGGGGCGGAGATTGTAAAATGTGGCTAGTGGTGGGATCCCGTTGGAGGTGGTGGAAATTTCAGTGGATTATGTGTTATATGCGACGGCTGATGGGGTGGAAGGTAAGGACTCGGGGGACTGTCTCTATTGCGACTAGGGAGAGGGAGAGAAAGGGCAAAGCTGCGGGGTACCGAGGAGACACAAGTGAGGGCCTCATCTATGATAGGAGAGGGGAACCCCCGTTCCATATAGAATGAGGACATATCGGATGTTCTAATATGGAACGCATCTTGGGCGCAGATGCGGCGTAAACAGAGTAATTGGGAGTAGGGGACAGAGTGTTTGCAGAAAGCATGGTGGGGAGATGTGCAGTCGAGATTGCTGTGGGAGTCAGTGGGTTTGTAATAGACGTCAGTCAACAGTCTTTTTTGTGATGGAGGCTGAGAGATCATGAAAGGGGAGGGAGGTGTCGGAGATGGTCCAAGCAAATTTGATACAGGACAAAATCAGTGCTGAAGTTCATGAGTTCTCCATGGGTGCAGGAGGTAGCACCGATGCAGTCATCATTGTAACAGGAATAGGGTTCGGAGATAGGGCTAGTGTACCGAGGAAGAAACTAAAGGCTTTAAGGCCTTCCTGGAGGGGGGTGGAGGTGCAGAGTGACTCTTTGGGGTATTGTGTTCAGTTCTGGGCACCATGTTACAGGATATTGTCAAGCTTGAAAAGGATTAGGGAAAATTTACGAGGATGTTGCAAGGCCTAGAGGGTCTGAGCTATAGGGAGAGGTTGAGTAGAATGGGTCTTTATTCCTTGGAACGCAGGAGGATGTGGGGTGATCTTATAGAGATGTATAAAACCATGAGAGGAATCGATCGGGTAGATGTACCGAATCTCTTGCCCGGAGTAGGGGAAATCGAGGACCAGAGGACAAAGGTGAAGAGGAAAAGATTTTATAGGAATTTGAGTGATCACCTTTTCACACAAAGGGAGGTGGTTGTGTGGAACAAGCTACCAGAGGAGGTAGTTGAGGCTGGGACTATCCCAATGTTTAAGAAGTAGTTAGACAGGTACATGGATAGCACAGCTTTGGAGGGATATGAACCAAGTGCAGGCAAGTGGGACTATTGTAGCCGAGACATTTTAGCTGGTGTGGGCAAGTTGGGCCGAAGGGCCTGTTTCCACACTGTATCACTCTATGACTATTTCAATTTCTTTGCGTCTGGGCTAGTTTATTTTATCTGGTATTCGTGTATACTTTAAGTCAAGCAATAAAAGACGTTCTGACATGGTCTAATACACAACACCCACTGATTAATGTGAAGGATGTGTGGGAAGGAACTGCAGATGCTGGTTCACACTGAAGATAGACACAAAATGCTGGAGTAACTCAAATTCCAGTTGGAATATTTTGGAGGACCAAGAAACCAAGAACCAAGGATGGGACAGGCAGCATCTCTGGATAGAAGGGATGGGTGACGTTTCGGGTTGAGACCCTCCTTCAGACTGCCATGTATTTGTACACTTTGAATGGCTTGATTGTAATCATGTGTTGTCTTTCCGCTGACTGGAGAGCATACAACAAAAGCTTCTCACTGTATTTCGGTACACGTGATAATAAACTAAACTAAACTGGGCCACATACATACATACAGACATACATACTGGACCGAGCACCAGTGTTCGGCTAAATAGCTTTAGTCCTGTAGTCTCTTGCTGTGAGTAAATTTGGGCCCAAGTCTGAGGAAGGACCTGCTGGCTCTGGAGAGGAGGTTTACAAGAATGATTCCAGGAATGAGTGGGTTGGTATACGAAGTGCATTTGACAGCACTGGGCCTCCACTCCCTGGAGTTTAGAAGGTTGAGGGAGGACCTCATCGAAACTTACAGAATAAAGAAAGGCATATACGGAATGGATGTGGAAAGGATGTTTCCACTGGTGGGAGAGTCTAGAACCAGAGGTCAAAACATCAGAATTAAAGGGCACTCTTTTAAAAAGGCGAGGAGGGACTTCTTTAGTCAGAGGGTAGTTAATCTGTGGAACTCATTGCCAGAGTGGTCTGGAGGCCGTCAGATATTTTTAAGGCAGAGATAGACAAAATCTTGCTTCGAACTAGTGTCAAGGTTTATGGGGAGAAGGCAGGAAAATGTGATTGAGAGGCAGTAATCTGCCATGATTGAATGGCGGAGTGGACTTGATGGGCTGAATGGCCTAATTCTACTCCTATAACTTGTGAAAGAACCTATCAATGGTACTCTATTTGTCACATGTGCACCTGCACAGTGAAACTCTTTTTGTTGAAGACTAAAATCTGAAGAAGGGTCTCGATCCGAAACGTCACCCATTCCTTCTCTCCGGAAATGCTGCCTGTCCCGTTGAGTTACACAAACATTTTGTGTCTATCCCCGGTTTAAACCAGCATCTGCAGTTCCTTCCACACATTTGAATAGTAGACTGCAGCCACCTCTAAAATTCACAAAGGTCTGTACACGAGAAGAGATTATCATTGTTGCTCGATCGTGTGGGTTGTGTGTAAGTACAATGTGGCCATTGTGGCCAATGTGGCCAATGTGGCCCAGGTAGTCAAGATGGGAGGGAATACATCGAAGTCCCTCACCCTGAGCACAGGATCGCCCCAGGGTTGCTTCCTCAGCCCCCTATTGTACTCCCTGTACACACATGACTGTGTGGCTAGGTTCAGCTCCAATTCAATAATTAAGTTTGCTGATGACACTGTGGTGGTGGGCCTGATCTCAGACAATGATGAGAGGGCCTACCGGGAGGAGGTGGCTGATCTAGCACTCTGGTGCCAGGAGAACAGCCTCCTCTTGAACATCAAAAAAACGAAGGAGCTGATCATGGACTTTAGGAGGGCACATCATCCGAGGACGTACACTCCATTGAGTATAAATGGGGATCCTGTGGATAGGGTGAACTGTTTTAAATATCTGGGAGTCCACATCTCTGAGGATATGACATGGTCATCACACGCCTCAGCACTGGTGAGTAAGGCAAGGCAGCGCCTTTACCACCTCAGGCAATTGAGGAAATTCAGAGTGTCTCCGAGGATCCGCCAGTGCTTCTACGCAGCGGCGGTGGAAAGCATCTTGTCCGGGAACATTACCATCTGGTTCGGGAATTGCTCTGCCAAGGACAAGAAGGCTCTGCAGAGAGTAGTGCGTTCGGCCGAACGCACTATGGGAACTTCACTCACACCCCTGCAGGAACTATACAACAGGAGGTGCAACTCCAGAGCAAACAAAATCATGAGAGACCTCTTCCACCCCTGCAACGGACTGTTCCAGCCGCTACGGTCAGGCAAACGCCTCCGTTGCCACGCAGTGAGAACGGAGAGGTTGAGAAGGAGTTTCTTCCCAGAGGCAATTCGGACTGTAAACGCCTTTCTCACCAGAGACTAACTGTACAGAACGTTTTTCCTTCTATTATTTATTATGTAAAATAATATGTGTGTTATGATTGTGTTTATAATTTGTTTGGTTGTTTTGTTGTTCCGCGAGCATTGCCACTTTCATTTCACTGCACATCTCGTATGTGTATGTGACAAATAAACTTGACTTGAACATGCCTTGCTTTAGTCATGCTCCTTCAGTTTTAGTTTTAGAGATACAGGGTGGAAACAGGCCATACGCCCCACCTGCCAATCAGTCCTGCCAATCAGCCCGTCAATAAACAATAGGTGCAGGAGTAGGCTATTCGGCCTTTCGACCCAGCACCGCCATTCAATGTGATCATGGCTGATCATCCCCAATCAGTACCCCGTTCCTGCCTTCTCCCCATATCCTCTGCTATCTTTAAGAGCCCTATCTAGCTCTCCTCTCTTGAAAGTATCCAGACAACCGGCCGCCATTGCCCTCTGAGGCAGAGAATTCCACAGACTCACAACTCTCCGTGTGAAAAAGCGTTTCCTCGTCTCCATTCTAAATGGCTTATCCCTTATTCTTAATCTGTGGCCCCTGGTTCTGGACTCCCCCCAACATCGGGAACATGTTTTCTGCCTCTGGCATGGCCAAACCATTAATAATCTTTTTTGTCTTAATAAGATTCCCTCTCATCCTTCTAAACTCCAGAGTATACAAGCTCAGTCACTCCATTCTCTCAGCATATGACAGTCCCGCCATCCTGGGAATTAACCTTGTAAACCTACTCTGCACTCCCTCAATAGCAAGAATGTGCTTCCTCAAATTAGGGGAACAAAACTGCACACGATACTCCAGGTGGACTCACTAGGGCCCTATACATCTGCAGAAGGGCCTCTTTGCTCCGATACAACTCTTCTTGTTATGAAGGCCAACACGCCATTCGCTTTCTTCACTGCCTGCTGTACTTGCATGCTTACTTTCATTGACTGATACACAAGGACCCCCCAGATCCCGTTGTACTTCTCCTTTTCCCAACTTGACACCATTTAGATAATAATCTGCCTTCCTGTTTTTGCTACCAAAGTGGATAACCACACATCGATCCACATTAAACTGCATCTGCCATGCATCTGCCCACTCACTCAACCTGTCCAAGTCACCCTGCATTCTCATACTGTCCATGAGTTCTATCCTACACAATAGGGACGATTTACAGAGGCCAATTAACCTACAAACCTGCATATCTTTTGACTGTGGGAGGAAACCAGAGCACCCAGGGAAAACCCACATCGTTACAGGGAGAACGCACAAACTCAAAGGACAGCACCCATAGTCAGGATCAATCCTGGGTGTCTGGCGCTGTGAGGCAACAAATCTACCGCTGTGCCATTTTACTGTTTTCCCTGCAAATCTAGGCCATCATTCCCTTAAATACATCCGTTCTGGAGGATGCAAATCCAGGTCAATGGCTAAAAGTAACAACGTGTGATAACGGTGGCCATGGCAGCAGGGTCACTGCTGCCAGAACCACTGGGAATAAATAAAATTCACCCATTTATCAGGCAATGATCATCCCGAACAAGAGTATTTAATCATCTATCCTTGTTACTCATGGAATCTGCATCGGAAGGACACGCAGGGATGCAGGTTAAACGGCGCTGTAACATGCCCTCAGTGTGCAAGAGGTGGATGCAAATGGACGAGGTTGGATCATGACTTTGGGTGCTGTCTATGCGGAGTTTACATATTCTCCCTCTGGCCACTTGGGTTTCCGCCAACATCCCGAAGACGTGCGTGTTTGTAGGTTAATTGGCCTCTGTAAATTTGCCCCGCGGTGTGTAGGTGGTGTATGGGAAAGAGAGATAACATAGAACCAGTTAGCACGCAACAAAAAGCTTCAGGTTGATCAGTGCAGCCTTTAGCTGGTCAAATCTGGGAGGAAAAGTAAATGACAAGGGCCTTAGGAGCATTTATTTGCTGAGAGATCCTGGGGTACAAATGCAGAGCTACCTGAAAATGGCAGAACAAGTAGAGGGAGTAGTAAAGGAAGCAGACAGCATGCTTGCCTTCATCAGTCTGGGCATTAAGTATAAACGTTGGCGAGTCGTGTTGCAGCTGTATAAAACTTTAGTCATACAGGCTCTCCGGTCCAACTTGCACACATCGGCCAACATGTCCCAGCTACACTAGTCTCACCTGCCTGCGTTTCCTCCATATCCCTGCAAACTTGTCCAATCCATGCACCTGTTTGTTTCTTAAACATTGGGATAGTCCCAGCCTCAACTGCCTCCTCTGGCAGCTTATTCCAGTCACCCATCTCCCTTTGTGTGAAAAGTTACCCCTCAGATTCCTATGGTAGACATAAAATGCTGGAGAAACTCAGCGGGTGAGGCACCATCTATGGAGCGAAGGAAATAAGCAACGTTTCGGGTCGAGACTCTTCTTCAGACTGATGTGAAGGTAGGGTGGAGGGAAGAAGAAAGGAAGAGGCGGAGACAGTGGGCTGAGGGAGAGCTGAGAAGGGGAGGAGAAAGCAGGGACTACCTGAAATTAGAGAAGTTAATGCTCATACTTCTGGGGTGCAAATTGCTCAAGCGAAATACGAGGTGCTGCTCCTCCAATTTACGGTGGTCCTCAATCTGGACACGGAGGAGGCCCAAGACAGAAAGGTCGGATTCGGAATGGGAGGGGAAGTTGAAGTGCTGAGCCACCGGGAGATCAGGTTGGTTAATGCGAACCGCGCGGAGGTGTTGGGCAAAGCGATCGCCAAGCCTGCGCTTGGTCTCACCGATGTAGAGCAGCTGACACCTAGAGCAGCGGATGCAATAGATGAGGTTTGAGGATGTGCAGGTGAACCTGAATTCCTATTAAATCTTATCCCCTTCACTTTGTACCTATGTCCTCTGGTCCACGATTCTCCTACTCTGGGCAAGAGATTCTGTGCTTCAACCCGATTTATTTCTCATGCCACATTTGGAGTATCAACAGTAGAACAAGGAACTGCATTTACACCAAAGATAGACACAAAGTGCTGGAGTAACTCAGTAGGTCAGGCAGCATCTCTGGAGAAAAATAATGGGTCAGGGCACTTCTTCAGACTTTGTTTTGATATACTCATCTATGGGGTCATGGTCGATGGGTGGGCAAGAGGTTGTCATTCGAGAGCTGGCACCTGGCCTCAGCATGGGAGTGGTCAGCCTGTCAAACTACAACGGCACCTCCCTTGTCAGCATTTGTTGGCATTGCCCACATTTAGAGTATTATGTGCAGGTTTTGGGAGACGGTGCAGAGGAGGTTGAGCCAGAATTGAGAGTGGATAAGCTAGAAGGCGAGGTTGGATAAATGTGCATTCTTTACTCTTTCAGAGGCTTATGGGCAAAGAGAGAAGTATAAAATGCTCACAGCACACCTTCTATTGTTAAAATAGTGCATTTAGAAATAAAATCTCCAAAATAAAAGTATTAAGAATTCTGCATCTGTCCGTTTCGCTGCGAGATATACCAATACTTTAAACATTGCGATGTTATTTTTTTTCATATACTCAATAATTTCAAGTCAAAACAGGGGCAGTGAACACTTTGGTGAACACCACAGCAACACTTAGTCAGGCCGCCTCTTCAGCGTTGCCAGGACAACGGGCCTTCATGGTCAGGGCAAGAGCCCTGCACCAACAACAAATGGAACTTCAAAATGGCGACACTGTATACTGCTATACACTTGCACTGTATCTGAGATGCTTATCCACGATGTATCTAAGTGCTTAAGATACTTGTACTGAACTGCATACAAAAATGACTACCACTGTGTCTCAGTACAGGTGCCAAATAAAGTACCATACCATAAACCACATACGTTGCTGCTATTTCTTTCCATCTTAAAGCCAAGATGTCAGACTCCCACATCACAGCGCTTATTACAATAAAGGAAAATAATGCAGCACTGTGGAGACAGAAGAGGCAGCAGATGTTGGAAATCTGTAGGGAAAAAAAAAAGCTGCTGGAAGAACTCAGTTGGACAATCAGCATCTGTGGAGGCAAAGTGATGGTTGACATTTCGGGTCAGGAACCTACGTCAGAACTGAGAATGTAATGGGAAGAGGGCCTGTATATAAAAGGCGAGAGGGAGGGGGCGAGACAGAGGTTGGGTGACAGATGAAACCAGGTGTAGTCTAAAGATTATAAGTGATAGGAGGATAATTAGGCCATTCGGCCCATCAATTCTACTCTGCCACTCAACACGGCTGATCTATCTCTCCCTCCTAACCCCATTCTCCTGCCTTCTCCCCATAACCTCTGACACATGTACTAACAAAGAATCTATCAATCTCTGCCTTAAAAATATCCAGACTTGACCTCCACAGCCATCTGTGGCAAAGAATTCCACCGATTCACCACCATCTGACTCAAGAAATTCCTCATCTCCTTCCTAAAAGATCGTCCTCTAATATTGAGGCTATGACCTCTAGTCCTAGACTCTCCCACTGGTGGAAACATCCTCACCACATCCACTCTATCCAAGCCTTTCACTATTTTGTATGTTTCAATGAGATTCCCCCTCATTCTTCTAAAGTCCACTGAGTACAGGCCCAGCACCGACAATGATCACAGGTTAACCTGCTCATTCCTGGAGGGAAGGGATGATTGGGCAGATTTTAGACTTCAGGGATACAGCGCAGAATCGGGCATTTCGGCTCACCGAGTCCGCGTCAACCAGTGATCACCCCGTACTCTAGCACTATCCTACACACTAGGGACAATTTACAATTTTACCAAAGCCAATTAACCTACAAACCTGGGTGTGTTTGGAGCATGAGAGTAAACTGGAGCACCTGAAGAAAATCCCAGCAGTCACAGGGAGAGCGTGCCAACTGCGTACAGACAACACCCATAGTCTGGATCAAACTCGGGTCTCTGGAGCTATAAGGCAGCAACTTTTAACACTGCGCCAATGCAGATGGAGCTGGGAGATGGGGAATGGTAAGCCACGAGGGAAATAACCCTGGTGAATAGGTACATGTGGGCAATGGACAGATTTAACCAGGTAGGGTTGGGTGCTCAGTTGGAAGTATGGGCAGAGAACTAGCAGATGGAAATTTACTCCGGATATGTGCAAATGGTACATTTTGTGAGGCTAAATGCTAGCGGGGAAATAAGCAGCAAATGGCAGGACCTTTCGGAGCATAGATGTAGAGGGAAAATGAGGTGAAAGTTTCATAGCTCCCTCAGTGACAACACAAGTGTATAGGGTGGTAAAGCTAGCCTTCATCAGTCAGGGCATTGAGCATAGAAGCTGGCAGAATATTGCAGCTGTATAAAACTTTGGTTAGGCCACATTCGGTGTAGTGTGTGCAGGTATGATTGCAGAAGAACTCATTGGTATGTTGCCTGGATTGGAGTATTTTAGCTACAAGAGGCTGGAGAAACGTGAAATAATTTCTCTGGAGCAGCCTGATATAAGTATATAACATGATGAGAAGCAGAGATCGGTTCAATAGTCACCAAGTCTCCCCCCCAAGATGGAAGTGTCAAATACTACAGGGCGTAGTCTTAGGGTGAGAAGGGGAACATTTAAAAGGAGATTTAGGAGGTGATTTCTACATACTTTCAGGGTAATAGGTGCCAGGAATACAACCTAGGAGAGATGGTGGAAGTAGATACAATAGCAACATTTGAGTGATTTGGACTGATACTTCTACAGACAGGGAATGGAGAGATGTAGGCCATATGTGTTGGAAAGAACTGCAGATGCTGGTTTAAATCGAAGGTAGGCACAAAATGCCGGAGGAACTCAGCAGGACAGGCAGCATCTCTGGAGAGAGGGAATAGAAACATAGAAATTAGGTGCAGGAGTAGGCCATTCGGCCCATCGAGCCTGCACCGCCATTCAATATGATCATGGCTGATCATCCAACTCAGTATCCCGTACCTGCCTTCTCTCCATACCCTCTGATCCCCTTAGCCACAAGGGCCACATCTAACTCCCTCTTAAATATAGCCAATGAACTGGCCTCAACTACCCTCTGTGGCAGAGAGTTCCAGAGATTCACCACTCTCTGTGTGAAAAAAAGTTCTCCTCATCTCGGTTTTAAAGGATTTCCCCCTTATCCTTAAGCTGTGACCCCTTGTCCTGGACTTCCCCAACATCGGGAACAATGAGGTGGCTCCAGACTGAAGAAGGGTTTCGACCCAAAACATCACCCATTCCTTCTCTCCAGAGATGCTGCCTGTCCCGCTGAATTACTCCAGCATTTTGTGTCTACCTTTGATGTAGGCCATATAGCAGGAATGGGATTAGTTTAGTTTGGCATCATGGCGGACAAGGACATTGTGGGCCAAAGGGCCTTTTTCTGTGCTACATTGTTCTATGTTTCAGGACACTATAAATGAGGTGGGAGAAGGAAGGAAAAGGTGCACAAAGGTGGAGAGAATCCAGGTGGATCGGAGAGAATGTGATACACGGCAGTATGGGTTACCTCAAATCGGATCATTTATTGTCCATACCAGTGGGTTGGAGGGGGCCTAAATGGAATATGATGTGTTGTAATAACAAGGAATGCAGATGCTGGTTTAAACCAAAGGCAAACACAAAATGCTGGAGTAACTCAGCGTGTCGAGCTGCATCCCTGGAGAACATGGATAGGCGACATTTCGGGCCAGGACCCTTCTTCAGACTGATAGCAAGGGAGCGGAAGGAAAGCTGGAAAAAGGGGGGGGGGGGGGGTTGGGACACACAGAACAGAGCATGGGTGGCAATAGGTGAACAAAGGGCAGGGATGAATAGACAGGATTAAGCCAAATGACAGAGTTGTGAATGTAATGCATTGTTCATATACTTTACCTTCTATGTGTCTGTAAAGCCCATCTTGGAACTTTTAGTTGCATGGCATTTTAATTTCTCTTCCCACCTGTCCAAGGACATCTTCACTGCAAGGCCAATCAGTGGTGGTGAGTGAGTGGGTGAGTGGGGGCATGCAGGGTGAAGGATGCACATTGAGAGTGTCTCCAAAATGAAAGTTGACAGATTTGTTAGCAAGTAAAAAAAGTATTAATAATTGAATCAAAACAGGAAGAAAAGAGATTTCAATCACAGACGATTAAATTAGATAATCCATTTAAAGAATTAACAGGGCTAGACAGCAAAATAATTCATGGATAGTTCCAACGTTGCCATTTATTACCAGGTTCTGGAATTCACAATGCACAATACCAAATGAGAAAACACTGGAGAATATTAAAAGCATCTAATTTCTTGTTCCTAACTTTGATTTCATCTACTGTGAAAAGCAATACATATCCAATGAAGCTCAAAGGATAACTGTTCAAAGTCCTCTTAAAAGTTGCAAATTAAATTCACAGCAATTCTTTTGAATGTTAAATATCTTAGAAAATATTCTCCAAGGAATGGTTCTGCTTGCAAACGCGTCGACCTCAAAATGCGATAGTGAATAAAATTAGGGCTGCAGATTAAAATAGCTGTGGGAATGTGTCTGGGTATTGGAGTAAAATACAGACAGAAATAAACTTAATGCAGAAAATGCAGCAGGGAAAAGGAAAATAAGCAGAGAGGCAAGTGGGAAACAGGTAAAGGTTTGTGCTGTTGTCAACTAGAAACATTTGGATTGGCCTCCCATATTTTTCAGCTAACGGTCTTCGAAATGTAAGATTAAAGTTTCATTTCTCCATTTTTTTTTGCCAGTACCCGCTCTGCTTAAAATGCCATTTAAAATAATAATTTAACATTGATGCGGACGAAACAAAATGAAAAAAAAGATGGGCAGTCAGTACATTCCCACAGACACTTCTGGGGGAGGCATTGGATGTTAAGTTATTGACTTGCAATTATGCACCTCAGACCCATCATTTGGGAGCAAGGCAGGCCCACGAGTATAGCAAGCCATAATTTAACCACCTATCTACAGTGAGTTTAAACAGATTGGGAAATAATCTCATCCGGGCACAAAAATGTCCCCTTTTGGTTATAATACTACTGATGTGGCTGTGTCAAATTGCACTTGTTTCCATGCAGAGGACCATTCCTTAATGAATGTTTTATTCAAGACACGACGTGTTATTTGTAAAAACAGCACAAGCGTATCAACTTCCTTACTATGGGATGGAGTGTGTTCAGTTTATTGTTTGCTCTCACCTCCAGCAGCCAAATTCCAGACAGGTCTCAGCCCACCGGGAGTCTTGCCAAATATTAGGGAAATATTCATTGGACCATGCCTTTTGTACTGAAGCAACTAATGTAATGTTATACACACCAAGCAGCTGGCAACTTCTGTTAAGCAGATTATAGGTTAGAAATGGCAATCAAAACTGAAAAAATGTAGTATAGCTGGTTCATTCACTATTGTCGAATTTGAAATCTACAAAATAAAAAGAGGGAAAAAAATCTATAGACCCAATGTTAAGGCTTTCTGCATTTTCCTTTCATTTGCCAATAGAAACCAAATCCATTCAGCAGCAAGATAATCCCAGAACGTAGCTTGCTCTGCTTCTGCTCGTTCCAAGTATATATTGACCGATCCAAAGTTTTAGTTAATTTTTTTTGTTAAACACAGTAGCAGATGAATCTTAAGTTTGTTGCGTTTGAGATTGTTCCTTAGACTGAAAACATATTCTTTGTTGTAGATCCGCTTTTGCTAGAAGTATCATCGTGTGATTGGTACCCAATAACAGTTTTCAACAGTCCTAAGCGTTCTTTATACAATTGCCTGTTAAATGTAAAAAAACAGAAATTAATATGGTGAAAATCAAAAGTGCCGCTGATCGGTAAATGAACAAGAAATTATAAAAAGACAGACACAAAAAGCTGGGATAACTCAGCGGGGCAGACAGCATCGCTGGACAAAAGGAAAAGGTGACGTTTCGAGTGGAGATCCTACTTCAAACCCGAAACGTCATCTATTCCCTTTCTCCAGAGATGCTATCTGATCCCCTGAGCTACTCCAGCTTTTTCTGTCTAACTTTGATTTAAAAATCTGCAGTTCCATCCGACACAGAAATTGTAAGAGCTAAATCAACGAACGACTCAAGGGCATGAGCTACAGGGAGAGGTTGGGCAGGTTAGTACTTTATTCCTTGGAGCACAGGTGGCTGAGGGGTGATCTTGTAGAGGTATATAAAATCAGGGGGGGACTAAATAGAGTGAATGCACATGTACACAAATCAAGATCCAAAAGGCAGAGGTTCAAGGTGAGAGGAGAAAGATTTATTTGTATTGGTTTATTATTGTCAGGTGTACAAGGACACAGTGAAAAGCTTTTGGTCGTGCGCTATTCCATTGAAACAGATCCAACAAGTGCAACCAAGACAATGAACAAGAAATTATAAGAGTTAAATCAGTGAAAGGTTAATTTCTGATGATGTGTTCCATCAGAATTCAGACGATTCTAGGCAAGACCTGCCTTTGTTCCCTCCCTCAGTTGTATGGATTTCTGCAGTTTTATAATAGTACAGTAATAATGGTCTTCCACTCTGGCCCTGCCACAACTACCGGTACTGAAGGGATAGGAGGCCATTCAGCCTCTCTCACCTGCACTAGCATTCAGTAATAACAAAATCTGCTGGCAGATGATCGAACAGCATTTGCGGAGGGAAAAGTATTGTCAACGCTCTGGGTGGAAATCTATCATCAAGTCTATGAGTGGATATTGGGCAAAAACTTCACAGTAAATAATAAGGGCCTGAAGAATGTGGTAGAGCAGAGGGATCTAGGAGTACTAATGCATAGTTCCTTGAAAGTGGCGTCACAGGTAGATAGCATGGTGAAGGTGACCTTTTAGCACATTGGCCTCCATCAGACTGGGAATGAAGTATAGAAGTTGGGATGTTATGTTACAGTTGCGAAAGGCTGGGCAAGGCCGCACTTTGGAGTATTGTGTTCGGTTTTGGTCACCCTGCTATAGGTTAAACTGGAAAGAGTGCAGGGTAGATTTATGAGGATGTTGACAGGACTTGAAGGGGAGGTTGGGCAGGTTAGTATTTGTTATTCCTTGGAGCACAGGTTTATACCGAATATAGACAGTGCTGGAGTAACTCAGCGGGTTATGCAGTATCTCTGGAGAAAAAGGATGGGTGACGTTTTGGGTCGGAATCATTCTTCAGACTGACATATAGACTAAACCACAGATTGATACAGAACAGCTCACCAGATTTGAACATTTAAGATTGTGACTCTGATACTTACCCTATAGAAACGACTGCTTCTCTGTTTTGGCAGTTTCCTGTCCAGATTGATATTTTATCACCTTTAGGCCTGACGTTTACAACTGCTCCACAAACCTCATCACTACATTCATCAAAGGACTCGCCAATCAGACACAAAAGCTGGCACACGGAACAGGAGAAAAGTTACACACAATACAGAATCAAGGTTTATCTAATAACTCCCGAAAAAACCCCACAAACTTACCACGGACATACATACAGGCCACAAGCAATGCAGCCTTGAATTTTTTTTGCTACCAATTGTGCAAACGGTTAACACTGGAATATCATGGGTAGGTAAGGAATAAATATGATCCCAAATGCACACAACACCATTTAGATCACAGACCAAAAATGTCTTTCATTCTGCGATTGGTATCTGGAGTCTGGTCTTGTACCTTGAAAAGATGGTAAGCCACAGGCAACATGTTAATCCCCTCAGCACCCTTTTGAATTAAACTGTTCTCTTCCTACAGTGCTGTGGCTAAGGCACCGCACACACAACATTCCAGTTGTGGCCTAACCAGATTTTATAAAGTTATACCAAGACCACACTGTTCTTATCTTTCTGTGGTAATGTTCTTGCCACATTACTTGCCCAGTGAATGTGGCAAGTATCCAATATACTGGATATATATTGTCCAACACCTTCAGGGGACTTGAGCACCTGTTCTTCAATATTTTTAGGGGCCATACCATTCATGATACATGTCGGAAGATGGGTCTCAACCCTAAACATCACCCATTCCTCTCTCCAGAGATGCTGCGTGACCCGCTGAGTTACTCCAGCATTTTGTGTCTATCTTCAGTTTAAATCAGCATCTGCAGTTCTTTCCTACTCATGATACATGTCCCATTCTTATTAGAACAGTCAAAATTAAGGGGTTGGACAGGCTAGATGCAGGAAGATTGTTCCCGATGTTGGGGAAGTCCAGGACAAGGGGTCACAGCTTAAGGATAAGGGGGAAATCCTTTAAAACCGAGATGAGAATAACTTTTTTCACACAGAGAGTGGTGAATCTCTGGAACTCTCTGCCACAGAGGGTAGTTGAGGCCAGTTCATCGGCTATATTTAAGAGGGAGTTAGTTGTGGCCCTTGTGGCTAAGGGGATCAGGGGGTATGGAGAGAAGGCAGGTACGGGATACTGAGTTGGATGATCAGCCATGATCATATTGAATGGCGGTGCAGGCTCGAAGGGCCGAATGGCCTACTCCTGCACCTAATTTCTATGTTTCTATTAGGTCATTCGGCCCATCAAGTCTCCTCCGCCATTCAATCATGACTGAACTATCTCTCCCACCTAACCCCATTCTCCTGCCTTCTCCCCATAACTGCTGATATAACTTCCCTTATCAGGATCAATTTTCAACTTTCTTTGCCTTCCCAGTTTACCTGCTGATTAATATAGTTCTGCTGCCCGAGTCTACCCTCCTACCACCACCAATTATCAACTGCAATCTTACGAACCATACCTCCTACATTCACAGGTGTCAGCAGTGATCCCTGTGATCTGCTGCTTGAAGCAGGCTCCTAAGAGAGAAGCAACCCTCCACTATCACTTTCCCCTATGACAGGCCAACGTGCCTTTTTGATCAAAAGGTTTTAATAACCTTTTGGATCAGCCCCTTCCTCTAAGACCACATCAATCGAAATACCTTCAAAGTAACATCTTCAAAAAACCCAATTAAAATAGTCAGACAAGGTTTTTAAATAACAAATCACCACTGAATGTTACAGGTAGTTCTGTTACACTGTGACAGTTGTGGTCCTAACAAACCTCCTGTTATAGAAAATAGTGTTAGTGAAATAATTGGACAAAAGGAGGTTAGGAACTGCAGAATTTCAGACTCACAAAAACAATGTTATTTTCCCTCCCGGAGGAATTAGAAAAATAAAATATGTTTTTAATAGCTTTAAGTTTATTTTTGTTGCTGCAAGCTAAAAATAGCAAAGGCTCTATGTTGTATAATAAAGCATTGTTGCTCAATTGCCAATAGAAGCGACTGCATGTTAATTTCAAAGCCCATTGTGGTGAAACTGAGACGAATGGGCAAAAATGTCTAATTACTGTGGGGAAGTTAAATGAAAAGCTCCCCCCCCCCCCCCCCAACCCCAAGACATTTCTGTTCCCCCGAGGCAGTCTTTTTCCACTCCCACCTATGAAATACCATTAAATGTTCCCCAATTCATCAATTGTATTATATCCAATTTGCAATGTGGAAACACGCATTATAGAAGAGCTACCTCTACCGATCTATTTTGCGCTCAATATTCCAGTAACTGTCGGCTCTTGAGTCTCCAGATCAATCCATTCCTTGCCAAATCTACAGTAATCGTATCCCGCAGAATTTGTTTCCAATAATCTCTTTGACCACTGACATTAAACTAATTTGTCTAAAACCGCTTAAATCCAACTGCACTTTATGAATAAAAGTGCACTTGCTTTCTTCTAGTTATCTGACACATCACCTGCAAAGACTTAAATATCTGTCACGGCTTGCGTGATATCCTTCCTTGCTTCACGTAGCAGGCCGGAATATATTTTCAAGTCCTAGGAATTTATCCACCTTTATGCGAGCTAAGACATCTAATACCATGTTTTTAATCTGAATTTGCTCTTGAATTTCACTATCCCAATATAAATCTCCACCACAATGTTATTCCCCTTGGCAAATACACACAAATTAAAGACCACTCCCATATCCTCTGGTTTGCTTCTTTGGCTGCTAATCGTCCACACTTTCTATAGTGATTCTATTGCTCTTAATATATGTCTAAAATGCCTTGGGATTTCTCTTAATCTTATTTGCCTGTGATATTTCACGACCCACTTTGCCCTCTTAATATCTTTTTAAAGCATCCCTCTTGCATTCTCTGTATTCCAGAAGGGCCTCTCCATTTTCAATGCACTATACCAACCACACGAATCCCTCCTTTAGAAAATCCAAATCCTGAACATTCGTCAACTTCCAGGGTTTGCTGTCCATGCCCTTCACCCATATAGGAACAGATCGGCCCCAAACCTCATTTCATTTTTAAAAGACCCTCACTTCCCAAATGTAGACATTGGGCGACATGGTGGCACAGCTGTAGAGTTGCTGCCTTACAGCGGCAGAGACCCGGGTTCGATCCTGGCTACGGGTGCTGTCTGTATGGACTTTGTACGTTCTCCCCGGGACCTGCGTGCTTTTTCTCCGGGAGCTCCGGTTTCCTCCCACTCCAAAGACGTACACGTTTGAAAGGTTAATTGGCTTGGTAAAATTGTATAGTGTGCATTAGTGTGTGGCAATCACTGGTCGGTGCACTCGGTGGTCTGAAGGGACTGTTTGAGCACAGTATCTCTAAACTAGACCTGCAAGTGGCTGCTTCCATTCGAATAATGTCAAGTCCTGTCTAATGACATTCAATTAAATTGCAGATGATATCTGCAACATCTTTAGCCATGGACGAGGTATCAGAAGGATGCTGGGGTTGTAAAGACAAGCCAGGGAATTACAGACCCTAGTCGTGGGAATATTGGTGTTTACGAAAGACAGTTTGTATTTGGAAAGACAAGGTCTGATTAAGGATATTAAGCAAGGTTTTGGTGCGTGGGTGATAGTATCTCAGGGGTGTGATTTGAGTTTATTTTTTTGAAGAGATGACCAAGAGGATTGACAAGGGTAGGGTGGTGGATGTTGTCTACATGGACTTAAGCAAGGCCCACATGATATGCTACTCCAGAAGGTTAGATCGCATGGCATCCAGGGTGAGTTAACAAATTGGATATAAAATTAGTTTAGTAATAGACGTTGAGAAGCGACAGTGGACTTTGTTTCTCAGAATGGAGGTTTGTGACCAGCAGTGTGTTGCAGAGCTCTGTGCTACGTACACTGCTGGTCGTCATCTATATGAACAATTTGGTTGAGAATGTAGTTGGCATAGTTAGCAAGTTTACGGATGAGAGGTATCGTGGATAGCGAAGGTGATTATCCAATAGTCCAGAACCTGGGATCCCAAGTGTATTAACTAACATGACAATCAACGCATGATATAGGTGAAATGCAGTTACTGTTTCGAGCCAGAATCGGTCCAAATCATTGTGCCTCTGTTGCTTGTTCAGCGTCATTAGCCATCTTCCACCTTTTTTATTCTTGTCATCTTCCCACATTGGCTTAATACCATCCTGTTAAATAAATAGTGCATCAGATTCTTCCAACATATTGCACGTTTTTATCTTGAAAAAAACGTTCTGAATGATTTTATCCCCATTTTCTCAGGCCCACTGGCTGACCCATTTTCCCCCTTTCAATCCCATTCTCCCAGTAACTTTGGTTGCCCTTGCTAATCAAGAATCCATTTCTCTCCAATTTAAAAATGCCCAGTCACCAGTTCACGAACCCACACTGTTAACTTGTTCTACCTCCAACTTCGTAAGTGTGCCCAACATAGATACATGTTCTTCCCCCAGATAAGACCTTATCTGAAGCCACAGATATTTGACCTGCTCAGTAACTGATCTCTTTTCAATTCAATTCAATTGAAGGAAGGCCAGCAGAATATTAGTGGCAATGATTCTCCCACACCCAAGTTTTCCTGTATTCAGCTTTCTGATCTCCTTGAGCATATGTAAATCTTCATATGACCCAGATTGTATTCAACAAATGAAAAATGACAATGCATCTAAATGTTTGCTTTACCTTAAACAAACAATAATCGCACCCAAACAGCAGTTTACTTGGTTGTTGTATATGATTATATAATCTGCAGAAAAGGAAATACATTTAGAGATACAGCATAGAAACAGTGTTCAAGAAGGAACTGCAGATGCTGGAGAATCAAAGATAGACAAAATTGCTGGAGAAACTCAGCAGGTGCGGCAGCATCTATGTAGCGAAGGAAATAGGCAACGTTTCGGGCCGAAACTCTTCTTCAGTCTGAAGAAGGGTTTCGGCCCAAAACATTGCCCATTTCCTTTGCTCCATAGATGCTGCCGCACCCGCTGAGTTTCTCCAGCATAGAAACAGGGCCTTCGGCCCACCGGGTCAACCAGCGAATACCTCGTGCACTAACACTTTCCTGCACATCAAGGACAATTTTACCTACAAATCTGCAGGTCTTTGGAGTGTGGAAGGAAACCAGAGCACTCGGAGAAACCCTACGCAGTCACAGGGAGAACGAACAAACTCCGTACAGACAGCAATCGTAGTCAGGATCAAACGTATGATCAGATCACACCTAGATCTGCTAAAAAGGGGCAACAAAAGGACCCAGACACAGTTGGGAAATTAGGCTGGGCAGGTGGCTTGAAGTGTCATTGTGGGAGCACTGTGTTCGCAGTGACCATAATTCTATTAGTTTTAAAATAGTTATGGAGAAGATTGAACTGGTTCACAAATTAAAATCTTAAATTGCAGCAAGGCAGATGTTGAAGGCATTCGGCAACAGCTTGTAAAGGTCTTTTTAAAAACTGTACAAGTGTCGTTTGGAGAAGCATTTCTCCCCCACTGGGACTTCAGATACAGAATAAAATTTGCTCCCATTGATTTTGTGGGGGGGGGGGGGGGAAATAAATAAAGTTGTTAAGCTAGAAAGGGTGCAAAGAAGATTTACAAGGATGTTGCCAGGACCTGAGGGACTGAGCTATATGGAGAGGTTGAGAAGGCTATGACTTTATTCCTAGGAGCTCAGGAGGATGAGGGGTAATCTTATAAAGGTGTATAAGAATATGAGAGGAATAGATAATTTAAATGCACAGAGTCTTTTTCCCCAGAGTAGGGAATCAAGAACCAGAGGACATAGATTTAAGGTGAGGTGTTAAGATTAATAGGAACCCAAGAGGCATCTTTAAAAAAAAATGCACAAAAGGTGCTGGGCGTATGGAACAAGCTGTTGAAGGAGGTAGTTGAGGCATGCATCATCACAATGTTTAAAAAAAACACATGGACAAGTACATGGACAGAACAGGTTTAGAGGGATGGGGTGGCGGGTGGGACTAATGCTGATCGGTGTGGGCAAGTTGGGCCGAAGGGCCTATTTCTACGCAGTATGACTAAAACTTTATCAACTTGCATTCTTTGACAAATGCGCAGATGCATAGCTTCACATTAAGGAAAATCACGATATGGACTTTTGTTTTAAAAAAGGACCCCAACCCTCGTCGCCACCTCCTCCCCCCACATGCCCCAAATGCAATATAATTGTAATATATAAATGATGGGGACTGGGCTCTCTCCCCTGTATGACACTTGATACCCAACATATACCTCACTGACTTCACACATTTGTATTCTCCCACTGCAACTTCAAGGTTAAGAACAGGTTAAACAAGCAATAGTCATAAACCAAGTACTTACGCCCAAAAATCTTCCACTGTATCAAATTTAGCAATAAGTCGCAAGTTTTCGGTCCAACCTTTGGTCTTGTCATTTTTAAAATACCATAGTGCCCACCTACAGTAAAAATCAGAAGCAGTGAATTTGACACCTTGTGAACAAGACAGAACTTTGTGATCCCCTGAATTGGAAAAGATAGTTTAGTTTAGAGGTACAGACCCTTCAGCCCACCGTGTTCGTGCTGTACAGCAATCCCCACACACAAGCACTATCCTGCACACTAGGGACAATTACAATCTTTACTGAACCCATTAACCTACAAACCTCTACGTCTTTGGAGTGCGGGAGGAAACCGGAGCACATGGGAAAACCCACACGGTCACGGGGAGAATGTACAAACTCGGTCCAGCCAGCACTCGTAGTCAGGATCGGGCCCTGGTCTCTGGTGCTGCAAGGCAGCATCTCTATTGCTGCACAAACCATATCATCATGTTCTACTTTCACCTGTTAAGGGAGGCCTACAGTATAATCTTTTGTCTAAATGCTGGCAACCCAGTGACACACTGGCACTCCTGTTTTGCTTGCCTTTGCTGATCGTGTTCAGTAATAAAAGTCACACAGAAATAAACTAGAATTTCAAAGACATGCGAGGAAGAAATCAGCTTTGCATTGCTCATAGTTAGAGGTGGAGATCTGACAAGGCAAAATTTTGATGTATTTAATCCATTAATGTTACTATCAATTCTATTTACGAAAATAGCTTGCTATAGTTACAACATTCAACAGCAAGAAAAACTTTTTCCAAATACTTCAATTATGCCAATGCAATTGTACATATTATTTTATTAGTTTGCAGAACAAATCATAATCTCCACCATCGCCAGTTTGAGGCAACACACAACCTGGAGGAACAACGCCTCATATTCCGCTTGGTGTGATCATTGAATTCTCCAATTTTAGGTAGATACATAACTACATAATCGTCCCACCTCCTTACCCCATATACCTCCCCATTATCCACCACTCCCCCCTGTGCACACCTGGACCCGCACATATTCCTCCCCTCCACTTCCACCTACATTCCTTCTTCTAGCTTCACAACTTGCAACTCTTCAATCTTTTTGTCTCGCACCTTCTGTCGTTTCATCTCGGGGCCCTTGTCCAGCCACCTGCCTATCACTTCGCTCCAATCAACCCATTACCTACCAGGCTTTGTCCTGCCCCTTCTCTCTTCCAGCTTTCTGGCACAGGAGTTATGCTTCATGTAAATAACTCAAAGCAAAATTGCCAACACCTCAAAGAATCCTCAGAATTGAAACCAAAAGTAAAGGTCAACAACAGGCAACAAAAATTCCTTTTGACGACCACTAGCACCCTCCCTCTGCTGATTAGTGCCACCACATTAGCAATACTTGCAAGAAACATCACAAGCAACAAAGGCACAGAATAGGTACAGTACTTCACTACACAAGGGGGAGTTGGTAGTACTACCCCTTATCAAGATGCCAAAATAGGCCTGTAGACAAATAGAGAGCAAACAAATAGTGGAGATAAAGATGCTTAATCTCATTTGTGCAGGTGTGCGTGCTGTACACGGACATTCACACAATAACTCTGGTAAAAGTATCTCCACTTGGGCTGTACAGTGGCTGTAGTCCAGCTTCACACAACGACACCACCACTAGATGTGGCAGCACAATTATGCCAAATGGGGAAGTGTGCAAGCTGGGCTCTCAGGATGGTCACTAGCATCTGTGATGTCTTGGTTCAATGTATCCCCGTGATAACAATCATGCCCGGAATCCATCAGCTAATGCAGAAGGGCACGGTGGATGCACATCAAGCATGCCTAGAAATAAGATGTCAACGTCGGACTCTGCATTGGACTACAGATTTGGAGCAGCGCAGAAGTGCAATGGTAGAGTTGCTGCCTCCTAGCGCTGGAGACCCGAGTTGGATCCTGACTATGGGTGCTATCTGTACGGAGTTGTATGTTCTCCTCGTGACCGCCTGGGTTTTCCCTGGATGCTCTGGTTTCCTCCCACACTCCAAAGACGTACAGGATTGTAGGTTAATTGGCGTTGGTAAAATTGTAAATTGTCACGAGTATGTAGGATAGTGCTAGTGATCGCTGGTCGGTGTGGACTGAGTGGGCCAAAGGGCCTGTTTCCCTGCTATATCTCTGGTCTAAAAGTCTGACGTCATGCATGTTAGACAGCTAAACCTGTATGTCACAAGCCAAGTGATGGAAGCAGTTTCAAGACAAAATGGGTGGCATAATGGCCTTGCAGATCCAGTGACCCATTGGCATGGAGTTTGCTCTGCTGGTTCTCCAGAGTGCTCCTACTGTCATTTGAGTGTTACCTAGTCATTTGTAGAAACAAGAAACTGCAGATGCTGGTTTAAAAAAATAGGACGCAAAATGCTGGAATAATTCAACATGGATGGATAATGTTTCGGACTGGGGGCCTTCTTCAGACCTATTGTAATGGGGGGGGGGGGGGGGGGGGGGGGTGGAGGGTGGAGATAAAAGAAAGTGGGGAGAGAGGAATGGCAGGACAAAAAGTGCCGGGTATTGTATAAACAAAGGCAAGGGATGTTTTTGATGGGCAGATGGTTGGAACAGAAGCCAGAGATTAAAGCAGAAGGTGGGAAACAAGATGATTGAAGAGTTGCAAATTGTGATGCCAGATGAAGGAATGTAGGGGGAAGGGAGAAATAGTTGCAAATCCAGGTGGGGCTCAGCTCCAAGGAATCTTGTTTAATCTGACGCAGGATGCTGAGAATGTGAAAGTTGCTGTGATCCTATGGATCTCCCATTCAGTGCTCCTGTTGCCTCCCACTACCAAAATTGGGTGGGCTGGACAGTTAATGTGCTGCTGTAAATTGTTTCCAAACCAAGTCAGTGCCAGGAGAATTGGAGAGGGGGAAATGTGAGAGAGAAAGCATGATTTATGTGGAGGCAAGAGGAAAAAAATGGATTAGTGCAGATGGGTGTTTAATGGTTTGCATGGTTACAATGGGCCAAATGGCCTGTTTCTTTGATGCATGAATCAATCATCTCACAAACAACAGATCGGTTCACAGGTCTGCAGCCTTGACGAAAGGAGCATCTCCAAGGAGATCCAGAGTCAGTCATACAGTATGGAAACAGGCCCATCGGCCCAAATTGCCAACAGCGACCAACGTGTCCCATCTACACTAGTCCCATCTGCCTGGGTTTTGCCCATATCCCTCTAAACCTGTTCTATCCATGTACCTTTCTAAATATTTCTTAAACGTTGCAATAGTACCTGCCTCAACTAGCTCCTCCGGCAGCTTATTCCATACACCCACCACCCCTTGTGTACAAAGGTTATCCCTCAGATTCCTATTAAACCATTCCCCTCTCACCTTACACCTATGTCCTCTGGTTCTCAGGCAAGAGACGATTACCTGATCTATTCCTCTCACGATTTTGTACTTCAATATAGGAACACAGGCTGAAGAATGCAAACCCATATTCAGCCTGAAGTTTCCTCCTCAGCTCAGTCTTAGAAAAAAGGCTTCACAATTTGATTGGCTTCACATCAATAAACGGCTGAGATCATTACATAAAGCATAGATAATGGAACCAATTAAAACCAGTACTTAGGAACTGTGTTCCAAAACAAATATAAACTCTAGCCAATACACCCAACAATTATAAGTGGCCTCTACCCAAATGTGAAAAATAATTTAGATATGCTTAGAAGAGCAAATCCAGCTTGCAAAGTGATGGAGTTATTAACGACCTTCTCAGTTCTAATCAGTTTGTTTTTTCTTATCTGATAAACTATTTTCCACACTCAGGTAGATGGCACTTGCTATAATGATTGGTGTATTGGCTAGAATTAATACTATTCCTGGAACACAGTTCTTAGGGACTGAGGTTTTAAGTAGTCCCATTACATATGTTGTACGTAATGCTCTCAACTGTTTATTGATGTGAAGTAAATCAAACTGTGAAGACTGGCTTTTTGTGAGACCACGGATGGACGAAAGGAGGCGACTTCAGGCTGAATACGGCTTTGGATTCTTCAGCCCGTGTGCCTACAATGAAGGACACAAAGTGCTGGAATAACTTAGTGGGTCAGACAGCATCTCTGGAGAACAAATAGGACGCAAAGTGACGTTTCAGGTTGGGACCCTTCTTCTTCAGAAGAGAATTTTCTTCTAAAGTGTCCTGAGTTTAAACTTTGTCGGTGCCTCTAAGCATAACAAAAAAATTGATAATAAAGTAACATTCATTCAAACAAACGTCACCTATCTACATTCTCCAGAGATGCTGCCAGACCCGCTGAGTTACTCCAGCGCATTGTGTACTTTTTTGTAAACCAGCATCTGCATACAATCCAGATTCCTTTGCTCCCACCCCCCACTCCAATTCCCCTGGCAACAACTTGCATTGGAAATCATTAGAATCTTAAAACAAGGTGGCAAGAAGTGAAAAGGACGAGTACAGGTGCACAACCTTTTATCCGGTGTTCCGGAAACCGAAAAACTCCGAAAACCGGCTATTTTTTCCAGGATGTCGTCTGCACACCAAAGTTCGCGTTTGGCGCCAAACTTGACCCGAAACGACCCACGGTCAACCCAGGTCTGTACTACTGTAGCGGCTGCCTCCTCCCCGGAGACCGGGGAGACACTTAAACATCTGTAAATCATTGCTTAAATGTTAGTCAGTTAGTTTGGAGGGCTTTTATGTGAAGGGGGGGGGTGAAGGGGTAAACTTTAATTCTTAGTCCCCTACCTGGTCGGAGAGACGGGGAGCGGTCAATGCCTTACCGGGTCGCCGTGCAGTAAGCTCTGCAGCGCTGTGGCCGGTGGGGCTGCGGGCGGCATCGGTTGTAGCTCCGACCCCGGCAACTCTACCCCTGGCTGCGAGGCGCTCCAAATCCAGCGCCGCCTGCGGCCGGACGCCCCCCACCCCAGCTCCGCAAATGTTGGGAGTCGGCGGCGTCGCAGCGCTGGGATACCAGCGGGAAGCGGGCAATGCCTTACCGGGTCGCTGTGCGGTAAGCTCCAGGGCGGGGAGGCCGCCTTCTCCCAACATTCGCGGAGCTGGGGTGGGGGGCGTCCGACCGCGGGCGGCGCTGGATTTGGAGCGCCTCGCAGCCAGGGGTAGAGTTGCCGGGGTCGGAGCTCCAACCGGCGCCGCCCGCGGCCGGACAGAGCCATCAGCTCCGCGATGTTGGGAGTCGCCGACCAGGTAGGGGACTAAGAATTAAAGTTTCCCCCTTCACCCACCCACCACATAAAATCCCTCCAAACTAACTGACTAACATTTAATGCATGATTTACAATGATTCCCCGGTCTCCGGGGAGGAGGCAGTCGCTCCAGACTTTTCAAGCCGCCCGCGCTACGTACCTAATCTACGCTAAAAATCTTCCATTCGGAAATCCGAAAATGTCCGAAATCCGACAAGTGTCTGGTCCCAAGGCTTTCGGATAAAAGGTTGTGCACCTGTACTGCATTTTGGGTGTTCTGCAAAATCTTACATAAATGGGCTGTTGGGACGGATGAAACAGGTACAGAAAGCAAGAAAGTCGAGACATTATTCACAAGGATGTTGCCTAGGGTCGAGGGACTGAGTAATTGGGAATATTGGAAGTTGAGCAAACTAGGACTTTATAGATCATCCATAATGAATGGTGAAGCAGACTTGAATGGCCCAATTCTGATCCTACATATTATGAACTTTATTCCTTGGAGTTTAGGAGACTGAGGGGCATATGAAATCAGATAGGATGTATACACAGGCTTTTTCCCCAGGGTTGGGAAAATCATAAACTAGAGGGGACAGGTTTAAGCAGAGGGGGCAAAGTTGCCATAAGAACTTGGGGTAACTCCACACAGAGGGTGCGAGGTATATGGATCGAGTTACCAGAGGAAGTGTTTGAGGAAGGTAGCTAATGCTGCCCTTTAAGAGGGGTCGCAAGAATAATCCAAATAACCATAGGCTGTGAATCTTACGTCAGTGACAGAGAAATTATTAAAGATAACTCTAAAGGGACAGGAATTGTGCCCATTTAAATTGCCAGAGACTGATTTTGGAAAGCGTGGCCTTGTGACGAAGAAATGGTCTCACTAATTTGATCATGTTTTTTGAGGAAGTAACCAAGGAGAATGATAACTGCTTTCAGCAAGCTACCAACACAACTCAACTGTATGCTGCGATTCCCACAATATAGTACAACTGAACATAGAGTAACTGCAAACCAACTTTTCCAATAGTACCTCTTCTTTACCCACGTAGTATCTTTCATAACATTCAAAGTTCCCAATGCTTCACAGCAAAATAAATAATTGAGAGCATTGTTACTTCTTTAATTAGTAGAGACAAGGAAATGTAGATGCTGGTTTATCAAAAAAGAAAAAATGCTGGAGTAACTCAGTAGGTCAGGCAGCATCCCTAGACAACACAGATAGGTGAAGTTCCGGTTCAGGACCCATCATCAGACTCAAGTCAAAACATCACCTATCCATGTTCTCCAGAGATGCTGCCTGACCTGCCTAGTTACTCCAGCATTTTGGGTACTGTTTTAATTATATCGGTTAAAGGACAGCAGGAATAATTCCACACTCTTCCACAACATAATGAGATTTTCACATCTAGATTTCGAGGAAGGTGAACCTCAGTTCAAGTCATCATCCATGACGCAGCACGGGAATTTTGATGTAAACTTTTACACTCTTGAAAAGGAATTTGAAGTTCTGTTGATGGAATTCAAAATTCTTGGTCTTATTCACACTTTCCAAAATGGCACTTAGCAACACCTAGTTTTCCCATCCACCAGTTTTGCTTTGTGCATAGACTGACCTGTTCTGTAGAGGATGTTTCAGATATTGATCTTGGGTTGCATTTTCGGAGCACGCATCTGCAGCTGCCGTGTCAGTTTCTAGTATTTCAGATATTTCTTGCTGCAAAATAAATACAACTGAGCATCAGGGAAAAGGTCGTTTTACTGACGGCTTTGGTATAGACAGAATTCAAAGCCGAAAAATGCACACATCCTAAACATGTTGTTCAGAGGAGCCAACTGACCTCCCACCCACCAGAATCTCTCAGTTTCTGTCACTTGTTGCATTGCAATAGGATTGCAGTATTAAGATTAAAACTGTGATAAGTTAAGCAGATCTCTCCTTAAACACAAGCACCTGAACTAACAACAAGATACAGAATGAGAGATTGCATATCTCAAGGTTTGGAGAAAGGAACATTTTCACCCCCAGTTTAAACATGCAATTGTTTAAAGGTTAACAATCAAATTCCAGAGATAGAGAGTTGAAAGAACAAACGGCAGAAAAATTGATGGGTGATATTTCTAAGGCTAGAATTGGAAGAAAACAGAGGGCTTGAGATTGTGTAGCATAGATAGACAAGGATTATCAAGGCCATGCAGAATACAAATTTAAATTGATAATATGTGAAAGGAGACCTGGAGTGTCATCAAACCATGAAAATGGCCAGCCATGAAACACCTATTTATAAAATCATACATCACTCCCAAAAGGGCACAAAGTACGGGAGTAACTCAGCATCTGGGCAGCATCTCTGGAAAATAAGGATAGGCGATGTTTCGGGTAAAGACGCTTGTTCTCCAGAGATGCTGCCTGACCTGATGAGTTACTCCAGAAGATAGACACAAAAAGCTGTAGTAACTCAGCAGTTCAGGCCGCATCTCTGGAGAAAAGGAATAGGTGACGTCTCTTCAAAGTTACTCCAGCACTTTATGTCCTTTTGTGTACTAACTAGCATCTGCTAGTTCCTCATTTCCACACAAATCCCATTTTATTCTTGTTACATTCCCATCAACACTTTCCCCATGATTCTACTATTCATCCCTGTACTTGGGGCAATTTAGTGGCAAATCAAACCATCATTTCACACTCCTTTATCTCTTTGGAAATGTGGGACGCTACCAGAACACCCAATGACAACCATGCAGTCATAGAAAAAGATATGCAAACTCCACAACAAGTCGGGATCAAATGCGGGTCACTGGAGCGGCAGGAAAGCAGCTTCACTAGTGTCATACAACACAGAAACACGCATTTTGGTCACCAGCTAGACACTGATCTTATGCCCATCCATGTGTGCACTACAAGTTGAGATAAAATGGACAAGACTGACGATTTTAACGGCAAAGAGGCTGAAGGCAGGGGGAGAGATAGGTAGAAGCTGGCGACAAAAGCGACAAACATTTGAAGCTCTGCTTGAAACTAAATATTGAAAGCTAATGTGGATGATATTTAACCTACATATTTGTGCTGATTCTTAAAAGGGGCAGTTTTACTTTAACACACATCCTGAATTGTACCTGTCAGCCTATTAGCCCAAACTCCTCAAATGGTTATCTGCCTTCCTTTAAATGTTATGAAATCAGTTCTACCCATACCCACTGGTATAGTCACAGTCTTACAGCATGGAAACAGGCCTTTCATCCCAATTTGCCCACACTGGCCAACATGTCCCACCTGCCTGGCTTTGGCCCATATCCCTCTAAGCCTGTCCTACCTAAATACTGTTCCAATAGCTCAAGACTTTACTCCGCCTCTTGTAAATCTTTTGTCAATCATTTCAATCTATGACTTCCAGCTTCAGTTTCCAGACACGGGAAATGAAAAAAAATTATCATATTTTACACAGCAAAAGAAAAAATTGGTTTAAATGAGAACAGTCTTAACATAAAATTAAAAGCAGAAAACACTGGAACTACTCGACAAGTCAAGCCATAGCTGAGGAAGAGAAACAGCTTACATTTCAGACCGAAGACCCTCCTGACAAAAATCCTAACACTGCACAATTTCAGCATTCCCCGTTTTATTTTATATTCCCAGCACTGCAGTTTTTTTTGTTTTTTTTAACAACCCAAAATGTTCAGCTTCATAAAATGAAGCCCCCCCCTCCAACAACATATTTGAAAACCTTCACTCGAGCTGATCTTAAGACTCTTGACAATTTTTTTCAGTGTCATGCACAGCATTTTTAAAGTAGAAGGCGTGGGTTTAAGGTGAGAGGAGAAATATTTAATAGGAACCCGAGCGATTTTTTTTTTTTTTAAACAGAGAGTGGTGGATATATGGAAGAAGCTGCCAGATGAAATAGTTGAGGCAGAGATAACGACGCTCAAAAGACATTTGGACACGTACATGAATAGGAATACGAGCCAGAGCAATATAGGTCAGGAGCGGGCAAATATGACTATGGACATCTTGGCTGGCATGGACGAGTTGGGCTGAGGTGTTTTCATGCTGTACAACTCCATAACCGTACAATGTTCATCACCACCCAGAAATGCTTCTACCCTCTTTAGTCAGAGGGTGGTGAATCTGTGGAATTCTTTGCCACAGAATGTTGTGGAGGACGTCAATGGATATTTTTTAAATAGATTCTTGATTAATAAGGATGTCAGGGATTATGGAGAGAAGGCAGGAGACTGGAGTTAGGAGGGAGAGACAGATCAGCCATAGTTGAATGGTGGAGCAGACTTGATGAGTCGAATGTACGAATTCTGCTCCGACCACTTACGACATTTGGCTAACTGCTAACCCTGCTCCTCCCACCACCATTCACATCCAATCTGCTGCACCCACAACCCTCCTTGCAGTCCACCTTTAGTCAGTGCAGAGTTACTTCTTCACCCCCACCGACCCACAATCCCACCTTTCTCACAACCCCACACCTCAACCCATCTGCCTATTCCCTCCTACTGGTGCAATATCCACCTTCCTGCACCTACTTCTGGCCAAAATTTCTGTTACAAACAGAATCATCACTCCTAACCCTCAGCTGGCCTGAAATTCACTCGCACACCATTCCTTCCCTGCAAAACAAATACCTCCTTTCCAAATCACGGGACCCCATCCCACACCCACCATATCTGTTCCTTCCCTTCCACACCCCATTCTTCATCCATTTGCACACCCATCATTCCCGCAGCCCATGAACTTGTACTCTCATTGGCATTCCCCATCCACCATGCACCACCCCTGCCTTCAAAAAACCACCCCACACATCCCCCGCAGCCTTCAACATCCTGTGCCGTCTCCCCTGCCATCTGGCACCCACTCCATCACCTGTGCCCCATGCACACACACCCCCTCTCTGCATCCCATGCCCGAGCCCACTCTCCCATCATCCCTTGCCAAATTCCCCACCATCTAGAGCCCTACAGCCACCCCCACAAAAAAAACCCTCCCCACACCTCACCCCTTAGTCAACTCAAGAAACCCCCTCCCCACTCCAATGACAGTTCAACACCTCCTCCACAGTCCACCCCCCCCCCCCCCCCCTCTCACCCCTGATCTATCCCGTCCCGACATCCCCTCCGCCTTTCCTCCGCTGGACTAGAATGTTTCCCACTCCGGAAAGTATGACAGCCCTAGGCCTCATGGGGCCTTCTTCCTCCCAAGAAATATTGTCTCACGCACTAAATGGCCTGAATTGTAATGTAAAAAGAGAGAGAAATGAATATTGGTTTACAATATATATATATATATATATATATATCTCATCTCCCCTCCCTCTGCTTTCATTCGCGGAACCCACATCAGCTGCACGCCATGCCGGTTCCCCGTGTCCATCGCCTGTCACACTTGACCACAGGATACTTCCACACACACACACGTGTCAAACCGGCCACACGATTGAGGTAGACCGATGGGAAAACAAGAGAAACAACGAGCGAGATAGCCGGCCGGTGTGGTGTGGTGTGCTGTGCTGTGATGAATGGATGTGTGTGTGTCTCTCCCTCTCTCCCTCCAACTCCGCCCCACTCCTCCTCTCACCGGCTCCGCAGCCGCTACCGGCTCCGCCGTCGCCATCTTGCTCTCTCCGCAACCCCTCCCTCTGCGCACTCTCCCCCCCGCGCGCGCTTACCGGCCAATCGGCGCGCGGCCCGGTCACGTGCTCGGCCGCCCGTTGGATTTGAAACGGCGCCCGCCCGCCTCTCCATTGGCCGCAGGGACCGTCAATCACGCCGACCCGTGGGGAGGGCGGGACATCCGATTCCTTCCTCCCCCGCCCGGCCTGGCTGCCCACGTGGTCTCACGGAACCTCCCCTTCCCTCGGTGGAATGTCATCAGCTCGTCAGTTATAGGTGACAGGAGCAGAGATAGCCCATTGCACCCAACGAGTCCACTCCGACATCCAATCATGGCTGGTCTATCTTTCCCTCTTTACCCCATTCACCTGCGTTCTCCCCGTAACCCTCGTACTAATCAAGAATCTATCTTTGCGTTAAAAATATCCATTGACTTGGCCTCCACAGTCAAGAATGTTTTATAGTCGTATGTCCCAGATAGGACAATTAATTTTTTTACTTGCAGCCTTCTGTGGCAAAGAATTCCACAGGTTCATAGAAACATAGAAAATAGGTGCAGGAGTAGGCCATTCGGCCCTTCGAGCCTGCACCGCCATTCGATATGATCATGCCTGATCATCCAACTCAGTATCCCATCCATGCCTTCTCTCCATACCCCTTGATCCCTTTAGCCACAAGGGCCACATCTAACTCCCTCTTAAATATAGCCAATAAACTGGCCTCAACTACCTTCTGTGGCAGAGAATTCCACAGATTCACCACTCTCTTGACTAAATAAATTCCTCATTATCTTCCGAAAGGAACATCCTTTTATTCTGAGTATCTTCTAGTCCTAGACTTCCACAAAAGTAACCATTTGATTCATCTCAACTGTGAAGGAGGAACCACTGTCCCTGAATCTGGATGTATTGTTTTCAAACGTCTGTACCTTTTACCTGATGTGAGAGGGGAGAAGAGGGAAGTACCAGGGTGAGACCGGTCTTGGATTACACTGATGGCCCTGCCGAGGCAACGTGAGTATAGATGGAATCCATGGAAGGGAGGTTAGTTTACGTGATGGTCTGGGCTATGTCCACGACTCTCTGCAATTTCTTGTGGTCTTGGATGGAGCTGTTGCCAAATCATGCTGCAATTTACTTTAATTTAGAGAGACAGTGCTGAAACAGGCCCTTCGGCCCACCAAGTCTGCACCAACCTGTGATCCCCATCTGCAGAAGTCAGTGAGTATTGTTGGGGACATATGAGGCCTGGGCGAAGTGGATGTGGAGAGGATGTTTCCACTAGTGGACGCACCTTTAGGTAGGAGATGAGGGAGATTGTCTTTAGTCAGGTGGCGAGTCTGTGGAATTCATTGCCACAGAAGGATACCTGTAAGGCAGAGATCGACAGATTCTTGATTAGTTTGGGTGTAAGGGGATATGGGGAGAAGGCAAGAGAATGAATGGGGGTTGAGTGGAAAAGATAGATAGATCAGCCATGATGACTTGAAAGCCGAATGGCCTAATTCCTCAATTACGACATGACATACCTTCTGAGAAAAGAGGGGCGCTGGTTGGCCTGCTCTCTTGGCCAGATGCCTACTAATGTTTACATTACGCGTTGTGGTGTTGCTGCAAGTAGTGTATCATATGACAACATATACACACACACTTCACCCGTGTGCAGTTTTAGATGCATGCATTTGATTCAGGCTGTGTGCACCAACCAATGCAAACCGTGCTGCAGGTTGCAGCCGCGCGGTCATTTGCTCCGGTGATCGAGAGAGGCGGGCTGCGCGCGGAGGCCCGGATGCAGTGGCCGTCGTCGGGCTGTTTGTTAACGGACGAGGCCGCGGGGGGCGGCGGCCAAAGGTCAGTCACTCGCTCTGTCTATCGGTCTATTAACCGGCGGCTGAGGCGAGAGAAGCCGAGATAAGGTCAGTGGGCTGCACGCTGGAGAGGGGGAGAGAGAGGGAGAGAGAGAGGGAGGGAGCTGCTGGACGAGGGGTTGATCCCGAGGGAGAAGGATCATGTGTGGGTGAAGGTGAAGGAGGTGAAGCAAGATGGAGTGAGTGGTTTGTCGCCCCTCGCACGTGTATCCCCAGTCACCGCCCCCTTTCTCCTCCAACGTGCGCTCCTCTCCCTTTATTTCACCACCTTCCCAATCCTACCCTTGTCCCCAACCACCACCATGCCTTCACTCTCCTCCCCGGCGTCCGCTCTCTCTCCACCCCCACCTCTTCCACCAAAACCCCTCCATTTACTCTCCGTCTCCTTCCATCCATATCCCCTCTATCCACTCCCAGTCGCCTTCCACACCTATCGCCTCCCTCACTTCTTCCACCCATATCCCTCCGTCTTCTTTCACCCTTCTCCCTGTCTTCTTCCACCCTTAGTCCCCCTATCCCCTGCCTTCCACCCCTCCTCCCGACTTGCGCCACCCGCTTTGCTCCTCTCCTCCCCCCCGCCTTTTCTCCACCCTGCTCTCTCCCCCACCTTCCACTCCTCCACCCCCCATCCACTCCTTCCCCCCTCCCTCCCCCTGCTTTCTACCTGGAGGTAGGAGAAGTCCAGAATAAATCGGGGCCGGCAATAGATGACCAAGGAAAGGTGGAGCCCATAATTGTTGACTGAGTGAGATTAGATTTTTGGCATTGCTACCATCTGTGCTCTGTAACCTCTGATTCTAAATGGAAAGATCCTCATTGAGTCCAATGTCATTGATTAACAGCCGCATCGTTATATTTGTAAACCTCAGTGCAAAATCCTTCCAATTATTTATTTCCACTTGTGTACATTGGCGCAGATTAGCAGTGTGATTCAGGTATTACTGTGGGACACAAACAAATGCGAGTGAGTTCCTGTCTGGTGGCGCCACCATGGGGCGTCCAGTGGCGCAGTTTGGAGCAAAGATCTTATAGTTTGGAGATTACACAGAAAAGCTGGAGAAACTCAGCGGGTGCAGCAGCATCTATGGAGCGAAGGAAATAGGCAACGTTTCGGGCCGAAACCCTTCTTCAGACTGATCAGGGGTGGGGGTGGGGGGGGGACAAGAAAGGGAAAAGGAGGAGTAGCCGGAAGGCTGGAGGGTGGGAGGAGACAGCAGGGGAGCTGAGGAAGGGGATGAGACAGCAAGGACTAACAGAATTGGGAGAAGTCGATGTTCATGCCCCCAGGGTGCAGACTCCCCAAACGGAATATGAGGTGCTGTTCCTCCAATTTCCGGTGCTGCTCGCTGTGGCCATGGAGGAGACCCAGGACAGAGAGGTCGGAGGCGGAGGGGGAGTTGAAGTGCTGAGCCACCGGGAGGTCAGCTTGGTTATTGCGGACCGAGCGGAGGTGTTCGGCGGAACAGCACCTCGTATTCCGTTTGGGGAGTCTGCACCCCGGGGGCATGAACATCGAATTCTCCCAATTTTGTTCAAAGATCTTATAGCGGAGCGCTTCGCTCTAAGATCTTTGATTTTGTTAGTCCTTGCTGTCTCCTCCCCTTCCTCAGCCCCCCTGCTGTCTCCTCCCATCCCCCAGCCTTCGGGCTACTCCTCCTTTTCCCTTTCTTGCCCCCACCCACCCCCGCCCCCGATCAGTCTGAAGAAGGGTTTCGGCCCGAAACGTTGCCTATTTCCTTCGCTCCATAGATGCTGCTGCACCCGCTGAGTTTCTCCAGTTTTTTTTGTGTAAACTTGGTATAGTTTCTTCTGGATCCTCCCAGTTTCCTCCCACATCCCAAACACGTGCAGGTTGGTAGCAAAGATTTGGTCGGTAGGTTGCAGAAACAAAGACATGCAGAAGAACTTCAGACCCTATCTGAAGAAGGGTCGTGATCTGAAATCTCACTAGAGATGCTGCCTGTCCTGCTGAGTTACTCCAGCTTTCTGTGTCTATTTTTGGTTTAAACCAGCATCTGCAGTTCCTTCCTACACATTACAGCTGCAATTGACGGTGGATAAGCACAGGGGATAGATTTAAAGATTGCATGGATAAATTGCAACGTCTGGCATAAAAATAAAACGTAAGGCGGCTCAACAGTGGGCCGAGGAGCTTTATTCTGCAGATTCGTGACCCAAACTATCTGAAATTTTCACATATTGTGTAAAAAAAATTATATAAATCACCCCTGAAACTCGATATGAAGAAGACTCTAACTAAAAGGTAAGATCTAAAGTCTGAATTTATGAAAATCTATCTGTATGGAGTTTAATTAATCCCTTTTATAATGTGAATAAATTCATTCTTTCATTCACTTCATTCATTCAAAACACAGTAAATTAACCATTGTCACTAATGCCAGTCTGTTGTAGAGTAATAAGTCTTTAACAGCTAATCTCGGAGCTGCCTGCGAAAACTTACCGGGAAAAAGTGCTCCGATCGCGGGACATAGGTACTCGCGGTAAAGTGAAGCCACGGTCTCAATTAATAAGCGGCCGATTCGCGAACGCGGAGCCGCTGATCATCTCCGCGGGCGGGCAGGGGGGGGGAGACTGTACATAGTGCCGTCTATAGCGGCCGTTATCAGACCCCCGACAACGGGGAAAAAAACGGAGGGATATCGATCGCTATTTATAGGCCGCTTATGAATTGAGACCGCGGCTTCACTTTACCGCGAACACCTATGTCCCGCGGTCGGAGCACTTTTTCCTGGTAAGTTTTCGCAGGCAGCTCCGAGATTAGCTGTTAAAGACTTATTACTCTACAACAGGCTGGTATTAGTGACAATGTTTAATTTACTGTGTTTTGAATGAATGAAGTAAGTGCACCACTTGTCACTCAGCGGGTCAGACTGCATATCTGGAGAATTTGGATAGGAGACATTTCAGGTCTGGATCCCTCTTCGAAGAACAGTCCTAACCCGAAATATCATCTATTCTCTATCTCCAGCGATGCTGCCCGACCCGCTGAGTTACTCCAGTAATTTGGCTCCATCTCAGGTTGGTGGTTTGATAGACGCAAAATGCTGGCGTAACTCAGTGGGTCAGGCACCATCACTGAAGAAAACAGATAGGCGATGAATCGTAGGGAACCTCCTTCCGACACCAGAAGGTTCCCGACCTGAAAAATATAACGATGGGAAGGGTTTCGGCCCAAAACGTTGCCTATTTCCTTCGCTCCATAGATGGTGCCGCACCCGCTGAGTTTCTCCAGCATTTTTGTCTACCTTCGATTTTCCAGCATCTGCAGTTCTTTCTTGAACAAATATAACGATGCGGCTGTTAATCAATGACATTGAACTCAATGAGGATCTTTCTATGTAGAATCAGGTGTTACAGAGCACAGATACTGCCTGACCCGCTGAGTTACTCCAGCATTTTGTGTATATTTAGTATAAACCAGCACCAGCAGTTCCTTTTTATTACAGTCTGAAGAAGGGTTTCGGCCGGAAACGTTGCCTATTTCTTTCGCTCCATAGATGCTGCTGCACCGCTGTGTTTCTCCAGCTTTTTTGTGTACCTTTTTATTACAGGTTGGCTGGTTGCTTAACCGGTGTAAATTGTTTCCCTTGGATGATAATGGGGAGAAATGTTCCCTAGAGGAATGTGGGGAGAATAAAATGATATTACTGATCCTCTCCAAATCATAAGTGATAGGAGCAAAGTTGTGCCATTCGGCCCGTCTAGTCTACTCTGCCATTCACCATGGCTGATCTATCCCTCCCTCCTAACCCCATTCTCCTGCCTTCTCCCCATAACCTTTGACACCCGTACTAATCAAGAATCTATCTCTGCCTTTATAATATCCATTGACGGCCTCCAGAGCCTTCTGGGAAAAATAATTCAACAGATTCACCACCCTTTGATTAAAGAAGTTTCTCCTCATCTTCCTCCTAAAGGAATATCCTTTAATACTGAGGCTGTGACCTTTGGTTCTGGACTCTCCCAGGATGTATACGGATGGTTTTCTAAGCCAATATGTAGAGGAACCAAAAAGAGGGCAGGCCGTCCTAGACTGGGTATTGTACAATCCAACATGTTGTGCAAAACCCCTTGGGCAATAGTGATCGTAATATAGCAGCATTCTGCACTAACATGGAGAGTGACACGGTTAATTTGGAGACAAGCGTCCTGAACTTAAAGAAATGTAACTGACGGTATGAGACGGGAATTGGCTAGGATAGACGGGCAAATAATACTTAAAGAGTTGACGGTGGATAAGTAATGGCATAGATTTAAAGATTGCATGGATGAATTACAACAAATGCCCATCCCTGTCTGGCATAAAAATAAAACGGAAGGCAGCTCAACCATGGCTAAGGAGGGAAATTAAGGATAGTGTTAAATCCAAGGAAGAGGCATATAATTTGGCCAGAGAAAGCAGCAAACCAGAGGACTGGGAGAAATTTAGAATTTAACAGATGAGAACAAAGGGATTAATTTCATTAGGATGGAGAGTGACATTGTTAATTCAGAAACAATGGTTTTGAACTTAAAGAAAGGTAACTTTGAGGGTATGAGACGTGAATTGGCCAAAATTGACTGGCAATTAATTCTAAAAGGGTTGACGGTGGATATGCAATGGAAGGCATTTAAAGACTGCATGGATGAACTACAAAAATTGTTCATCCCAGTTTGGCAAAAGAATAAATCAGGGAAGGTAGTGCATCCATGGATAACAAGGGAAATCAGGGATAGTATCAAAGCAAAGGATGATGCGTACAAACTAGCCAGAAAAAGCAGCATACCGGAGGACTGGGAGAAATTCAGAGACCAGCAGAGGAGGACGAAGGGCTTAATTAGAAAAGGAAAAATGGATTATGAAAGAAAACTGGCAGTGAACATAAAAACTGACCGCAAAAGTTTTTATAGATATGTGAAAAGAAAGAGATTAGTTAAAACAAATGTAGGTCCCTTGCAGTCAGAAACAGGTGAGTTGATCATGGGTAACCAGGATATGGCGGACCAATTGAATAACTACTTTGGTTCCGTCTTCACTAAGGAAGACATAAATGATCTGCCGGAAATAGCAGGGGCCCGCGGGTCAAAGGAGGTGGAGGAATTGAGGGAAATCCAGGTTAGTCGGGAAGTGGTGTTGGGTAAATTGAATGGATTAAAGGCCGATAAATCCCCAGGGCCAGATAGGCTGCATCCCAGAGTACTTAAGGAAGTAGCTCCAGAAATAGTGGATGCATTAGTAATAATCTTTCAAAACTCTTTAGATTCTGGAGCAGTTCCAGAGGATTGGCGGGTAGCAAACGTAACCCCACTTTTTAAGAAGGGAGGGAGAGAGAAAACGGGGAATTACAGACCAGTTAGCCTAACATCGGTAGTGGGGAAACTGCTAGAGTCGGTTATTAAAGATGGGATAGCAGCACATTTGGAAAGTGGTGAAATCATTGGACAAAGTCAGCATGGATTTACGAAAGGTAAATCATGTCTGACGAATCTTATAGAATTTTTCGAGGATGTAACTAGTAGCGTGGATAGGGGAGAACCAGTGGATGTGGTGTATCTGGACTTCCAGAAGGCTTTCGACAAGGTCCCACATAAGAGATTAGTATACAAACTTAAAGCACATGGCATTGGGGGTTCAGTATTGATGTGGATAGAGAACTGGCTGGCAAACAGGAAGCAAAGAGTAGGAGTAAACGGGTCCTTTTCACAATGGCAGGCAGTGACTAGTGGGGTACCGCAAGGCTCAGTACTGGACCCCAGCTATTTACAATATATATTAATGATCTGGATGAGGGAATTGAAGGCAATATCTCCAAGTTTGCGGATGACACTAAGCTGGGGGGCAGTGTTAGGTGTGAGGAGGATGCTAGGAGACTGCAAGGTGACTTGGATAGGCTGGGTGAGTGGGCAAATGTTTGGCAGATGCAGTTTAATGTGGATAAATGTGAGGTTATCCATTTTGGTGGCAAAAACGGGAAAGCAGATTATTATCTAAACGGTGGCCGATTGGGAAAGGGGGAGATGCAGCGAGACCTGGGTGTCATGGTACACCAGTCATTGAAGGTAGGCATGCAGGTGCAGCAGGCAGTAAAGAAAGCGAATGGCATGTTGGCTTTCATAGCAAGAGGATTTGAGTATAGGAGCAGGGAGGTTCTACTGCAGTTGTATAGGGTCTTGGTGAGACCACACCTGGAGTATTGCGTGCAGTTTTGGTCTCCAAATCTGAGGAAGGACATTATTGCCATAGAGGGAGTGCAGAGAAGGTTCACCAGACTGATTCCTGGGATGTCAGGACTGTCTTATGATAAAAGACTGGATAGACTTGGTTTATACTCTCTAGAATTTAGGAGATTGAGAGGGGATCTTATAGAAACTTACAAAATTCTTAAGGGGTTGGACAGGCTAGATGCAGGAAGATTGTTCCCGATGTTGGGGAAGTCCAGGACAAGGGGTCACAGCTTAAGGATAAGGGGGAAATCCTTTAAAACCGAGATGAGGAGAACTTTTTTCACACAGAGAGTGGTGAATCTCTGGAACTCTCTGCCACAGAGGGTAGTTGAGGCCAGTTCATTGGCTATATTTAAGAGGGAGTTAGATGTGGCCCTTTTGGCCAAGGGGATCAGAGGGTATGGAGAGAAGGCAGGTACGGGATACTAAGTTGGATGATCAGCCATGATCATATTAAATGGCGGTGCAGGCTCGAAGGGCCGAATGGCCTACTCCTGCACCTAATTTCTATGTTTCTATGTTTCTAATTAAGAGGGGGGGGGGAAATAGAGCATGAAAGAAAGCTTGCGGGGAATATAAAACTGATTAAAAGCTTCCATAGATATGTGAAGAGGAAAATATTAATGTAGGTCCCTTGCTGACAGAGACTGGAGAGTTGTGAATCTGTGGAATTCTCTTCCCCCCCCCACCCAACTTTTTGGAGACTGACTTCTGTTGATCCAGCAAAACGGATAATCCAGAAAAGCTCCTGAACCAAGGGTGCTAGAAAAATGGCGGTGGGCCTGTAGCAGGTCGTTTGCTTATATCTGTTTTTCTAGAATATACTTTCAAAGGGAAGGCAAGAGAATGGGGTTGACAGGGAAAGATAGGTCAGCTATTATTGAACGGTGGAGTAGACTTGATGGGCTGATTAGCCTAATTCTGCTCCTAGAACATATGAACTTATTAATGCCATTGAAGAGAGAGCAGATGGACAGTATTTGGAAAAATGTGTTCAAAGTATCCTTCGAGGGCAATCCAACATGCTTGCTTGACTCCTGGAAATTTCTAACCATGACTGTTCAAAATGGAGTGGGAACATTTGAGACGGTGTTGCAAGCTTCAAGTCCATGCCTTGGCTCCAAACACCGTTTGTGTGTAAGCGGAAGAAGTGCATCCCTGCAAATTCTGCCCTGACTGTTAGAGTCTGTGGTTCCTACGGGACCAGAGTGGAAACAAGCCATCCTCATTTCCGAGGGACAACCAAAGAAGACCACCTAACATGCACAAATAATTCTTTTCACTGACATGTCAGTTTATTGGTCTTAAATTTAAGATAAATAGAGATGCCTTGACATCAGTAAACTCGTGGTAAAAGTGCAGACATAAAACCCGTTGGTTTTGCATGACTTACAAAATATTTCTCCTAATTCATCCGCTGCATTTATCTGCGTTGGTGGCAATATGGGATCCAAGGTGAGCTGGCAAATAGGATCCAAAGTGTACAGAAAGGAACTGTAGACGATGCTTTATACCGAAGATAGAGACAAAGTGCTGGAGTAACTCAACGGGTCAGGCAGCACCTCGAGAAAAAGGATGATGTGACGTTTCAGGCCAGGACCCTTCTTCAGATTCGAAACGTCACCCTCCTTTTTCTCCAGAGATGCTGCTTGACCCGCTGAGTTACTCCAGCACTTTGTCTCTATAATAGGAACCAAAACTGGCTTGATGATAGGCAGAGGGTAGTAGTGGAAGAGTATTTATCTGAATGGAAGTCTGACACGTGGTGCACTGCAGGGATCAGTGCTAGGACCTTTACTGTTTGTGGTATATATGAATGACTTGTACGTGTATGTCAGAGGTATGATGATGTTTGAAGGTAACACTGGTTTTGGTGGTGCTGAGAATAGCATGCAAGGTCATCTAAGGCTACTATAGGATATAGATCAGGTGAAAAGTTTAGTGGAGCATTGACAGATGTATTTTTAATCCTGATAAATCTGAGGTGACTTAACTGAAAGTATTCAGTGGGCCAAGCAATATCTGTGGAGGGAAGTGGCCAGTCAAATTGATGGGTGAAATTGTCAACACCAATACAATTGTTTACATCGCGGATAAAAATTCTGGGAATGGTGCCGGAGTTAGAAACATAGAAACATAGAAAGTAGGTGCAGGAGTAGGCCATTCGGCCCTTCGTGCCTGCACCACCATTCAATATGATCATCGCTGAACATCCAACTCAGTATCCTGTACCTGCCTTCTCTCCATACCCCCTGATCCCTTTAGCCACAAGGGCCACATCTAACTCCCTTTTAAATATAGCCAATGAACTGGCCTCAACTACCTTCTGTGGCAGAGAATTCCAGAGATTTACCACTCTCTGTGTGAAAAATGTTTTCCTCATCTCTGTCCTAAAAGATTTCCCCCTTATCCTTAAACTGTGCCCCCTTGTTCTGGACTTCCCCAACATCGGGAACAATCTTCCTGCATCTAGCCTGTCCAACCCCATAAGAATTTTGTAAGTTTCTATAAGATTCCCCCCCCAATCTTCTAAATTCTAGCGAGTACAAGCCGAGTCTATCCAGTATTGGTTTAGAACAATGACTGCACTGCAGAGATAGGTGTAGCCAGGGACCACATGAGTGCACATGGCTACACCTTTAGTTTGTAGTCTAATCCACGTCTTGTACAGTTGTAACATGGTGTTCCAACTTTGGTATTTAGTGCGTTGATTGATGAAGGCAAGCGTGCTAAATGTCTTCAAGACCTTGTCTGCCTATGCTACCTTTAGGGATCAATATACTTGAACCCTGAGGTGTCTCTGTTCTACAACGTTCTCCAGGGGCCTGTCATTTACTGTGCAAGTCATGCTTTGGTTTTAACTTGTCAAAATGCAACTTCCTCTGGCTTCACATCTCACGCCTATTCTCTCTTTATCTCACACCTTTTGTCTTTTCACCTCCTGGTTTTTCAATAGTCAATCGTCTATTTAATTGTCATTTGGACCCCTGGAGGTCCAAATGAAATGCCGTTTCTGCAGCCATACATTACACACAAATAGACCCCAGACACAACACAATTTACATTTTACATAAACATCCATCACATAACTGTGATGGAAGGCCAAAAAAAAATCTTATCTCTCCCCCCCTCCTCCATGGCAAAGTCAAAGCCCCCTGCTGGCGATGCACTCTCCCCCGGCCATTAAAGCCACGCCGGGTGGTGCGAGGTCACAGTCACCGCCCCCCAGCTGGCGATGGCAATTGTCCCGCGGCCATTAAAGCCACGCCGGGTGGTGCGAGGTCACACACCGGGTCTTGGTGTTGGAGTCCCCGGTGTGCGCTCGCAGAGTCCCGCGGCCATTCCAAGCAGCGCGGGGCGGTGATGTTAGGCCCCGCTCCAGGAGCTCTTCGACCCCGCAACTCGGGCGGGAGAAGTCGCCGTTGCAGGAGCCCTGAAAAGCGGTCTCCCTCCAGGGAGCCGCGGGCTCCCGGTGCCGCCGTCCACAGACCTGCCGTTGGAGCCTCCGACTCTCCGGTAGCAGCAGCAGCAGCAGCGCGCTCCTCCACCGCTCCACCCGCTCCGGACTTGGCCAGCCCCGCGACGGTGATGGTGAGTCGGTGAGTCCCCGGCTTCTTCTGTTGGAGGCCGCTCCTCGTTGCGGCCTCAACGACAACTGAGACCCGACGAAAAAAGGTCGGGTCTCCAGTGCAGGGAGAAATTTAAAAGTTTCCCCCTCCCTCCCACCCCACCCCCCCCCCCCACACACACACCCCAACATAAAATAACAAAAACTACATATAAACATAGACAAAAAATAATAAAAATGCGGACAGGCTGCAGAGGCCGCTGCTGACCAGAGTCGCGCCCTGTCATCTGACAATCAACCCCACCCCACTTGCTGCACCCCCCTATCACTTCTCTGGCTTTGTCCTGCCCCTACCTCTCTTCCGGCCTTTTCCCCTTTACTACAATTAGTCTGAAGAAGGATCCCAACCTAAAAAGGCAATTATTCAAGTTCTCCAGAGATGCTGCCTGACTTGCTGAGTCACTTCATCAATTTGTGTCTCTGCATGCTTTGCCCTATTTCCCCAGTTGATCGGGGTCCTGTTATAATCATAGCCAACCTTCACTCTCCACTTTTCCACTAATTTTTGGTATCATCTGCAGACTTAATAATTGTGCCGAAATACATTCTCATCCCATCATTCATTGATGACGAACAACAATGGACCCAGCACTGATCCCCTGTGACCCAGTGCTGGTCAACGTGGGAAATAACTCTCCATTACCATCCACTGACTCCAACCACAAAGCCAGTTTTGCATCAAGTTGACAACCCGTCCTGAATCCCACGTGATCTAACATTCTACACCAGCCTACCACCCAGAACCTTGTCAATGGCCGAGCTAAAGTCCACGTAGGTGTCTGATAAAGGGTTTCAACCTGAAACGTCACCTATTCCTTTTCTCCAGAGATGCTGCTTGACCCGCTGAGTTACTCCAGCATTTTGTCTTACTTCCATATAGATAATCTCTACTGCCCTGCTCTCGTCAATCTTATTGGTCACCTGTTCATAAGATTAAATTCAAATTGGCAAGATCAGATTTCCCACGCACAGAGCCACGTTGACAATCCCTAATCATTCGTTGCCTTTCCAAATGCAGGCCGTTCCGGTGTGCCAGAATCACCTTACCAACTTTTCTATCACTGATGTTAGTCTCCAAGGCTTAAATAATGGCGCAACATTAGCCGCCCTCCAATCTTCGGGTACCTCCCAAACAGCTGGCAGTGATACTGATATCTCTGCCAGGGGCCCCAGCAATTGCTTCCTGAGCTTCCCACAATGTCCTTGGATACACTTAGTCGGATACCGAGAATCGATGCGCCTTTATGTTCTTTAAAACCGTGAGTATCTCCACTTTTGTAAAGTGGAGATGTCTTTGACATCATTAGGCACTTCTCCGAAATCCCTTGCGTCCGAGACCTTCTCCACAGTAAATCCAGATCAGTAGTATTCCTTTAACATCTCAACCGTCAATATGCCTATAATTGTGGACTTCAAGGAGACTGCAGATGCTGGTATCTTGAACAGTAACTCGAATAAAAATAGGGCCCCAAAAGGATGAACGTGGTTGTCTGTGTTTGAAACCTGTTTCCATGTTGTGTGACTCCATGACCACACCAAGACTGCTCCAAAGCTCTTCCCAAGACCATGGCTATACCATTAAGGAGGACAAAGGCTTCAGGCACACAAGATCCCCTCATGTAAATTCCCCTTCAAATAGTACATCTCCAAAGAACATCACTGTTTCTTCTTCATTGCTGGTCTAATCCTTTCCCAACAATACCCTGTGAGCATCTTCACCAGAATGACCTCAGAAATTTATGATGGGGGCTTCTGCCATCTTACACAGCTTCTGGATATCGACAAGAAATGGTGGCCTTGTCAATGATTCCTCGATCCTGGAAAATTAATACATTAAGAGGAAAAAAAAAATCCCTCTCACTGTTGAATTCAGAATTTTTGTTCCGAAATATGAAGAAACGATAGTGCAACTTTGTATGGTATCTTGCTGTTAAATAAACTTCATCTAATTTATTTCCTGTTTTTGCACTGCAGCTTAATCATCCGTGAAAAGATTGGGACTCGTTCGTCATGACAACGGAAGCCTCCATTCCTGGCAATGCCAAGCCTCACGCCCCTGTGCATCAAAATTATTTTTGGCTCCGCTCCTTCGTAGCAGGAGGTAACTATCAATTTGAATAAATTGATCATAGTATTACACCTGTTGTAGAAACACAAACCCTGTATAAAACCATGAGGTGCGTGGAAAAGGTAGAAAGCCAGTCTTTTTCCTGGGTTAGCGGAGTGCAAAACTGGAAGGCATACATTTAAGGAGAGGAGGAAGATTTAAAAGGAACCCAAAGGTCAACATTCAACAGGATGGTGTTTATATGGAAGGACTTTAAAAGGAACTTGGAGAGGGTGGTACAATGTAATAAACACGTTGGAAAGGTTTTAAAAGATATTCAGGGCAGATTCAAGGAGAGGAAATGTTTAGAGGATTATGTCAAATACAGGCAAGGGGTGCTAGCTCGGATGGATGTCTTGATCAGCATTGAGTTGGGCCGAAGGGTCTGTTTAGTCATTACAGCACGTAAACAGCCCCTTCATCCAAATCGTTTATGTCCCATCTTAGCCCTTCCTAATTGTGAGCGTTTGGCCCGTATCCATTTTAAACCTTTCCTTTTTGTACAGAGAGTAGTGGGGACCTGAAACGCATTGCCAGGAGCAACAGAGGAGCCAGATAAGATAGTGGTGTTTAAGAGGCTTTTAGATAGGCACGTGCAGGAAATAGAGGGACATGAATCATACGCAGGAAGATGAGATCAGTTTAACCTGGCAACATGTTTGGCACAAACATTGGACCCGTTCCTGTGCTGCATTGTTCTATGTTCCTCCCATTTCCATGCTGTATTTCTCCAGGACTTTATCTGGTTGTAGCCTGAGATCCTTTCTTTGCTCCGGTATCTCATGATACTTCCAAGGATCGATGTTTTTTCTGCTCGATATGTTAGCATCACCTAAAGAGAGAGTTTGTGCTTCCATGTGTATGCTGACGACTCTTGGTCCTGCCTTTTCTCTTAACCTCTCCATTGTGTTTAAATAATTTTGTTGATCGTCCAAGAGAATCTATTGAAATAACTAATCAACAAACAGTCTTCTTCCCCTTCTCCTATCTCTCCCAAAAACCAACCCTCCACCCTCTCCTGAAACCTGGCTGACCTTGCACCGTTTTTTTTCCCCCTTCCCACTTCTCCTTCCCACTCCATTTATACAATTTACAACAAATTTGCATATCACAGCATTTCTACCCCTGGGCTTAACAAGGGTTTGCAACTCTTTATCCTTTCGGCTCACACCTGTTTCTTCATCTCTGGCCTTTGTCCAACAATTTGGCTATCAAATAGCTCCCTCACCTGTGTTCACCTATCACTGGCGTCGCTCTGCTCTGCCCCTCCTCACTCCCAGCTTTCCCACCCCCTACAATCAGTCTCAAGAAGGCTTCCGACCCAAAACATCACCTATCCTTGTTCTCCAGGGATGCTGCCCAACCCACTCCAGAATTTTATGTCTATTTTTGAATCTGCTTGATTGTTCATAAGGTCATAAGGAATAGGAGTAGAATTAGGCCAATCGGCCCATCAAGTCTACTCCACCATTCAATCATGGTTGATCTATCTCTCCCTCCTAACCCCATTCCCCTGCCTTCTTCCCATAATCTCTGGCATCAGTACTAATCAAGAATCTATCAATCTCTGTCTTAAAAATATCTACTGACTTAATAATAATAATAATAATACATTTTATTTTTGGGCGCCTTTCAGACATCTCAAGGACACCTTACAAAGATTAACAAGAATAAAAAACATATAATCAGAATAAAATAAATAATAAATACATCACAGAAACACAAATTAAAAACAGAATTCAGTCCAAAAACAAAAAATCAAAAACACAATGTGACTTGGCCTCCACAGCCTTCTGTGGCAAAGAATTCTACAGATTCACCATCCTCTGACTAAAGAAATTCCTCCTCATCTCCTTCCTAAAGGAACGTCCTTTAATTCTGAGGCTATGATCTTTATTGGAAACATCCTCTCCACATCCACTCTATCTAAGCCTTTCATTATTCTGTTTGTTTCAATGAGGACCCCCTAATTTTTCTAAACTCCATCGAGTACAGGCCCAGTGCTGTCAAACGCTCATCATAGGTTAACCTACTCATGGGATCATGATTGAAAATTTGGTTCCTCTTCACATTGGAAAAGATGCCATTGCTCATCAACTGAGAGGGTAGACCGGGCCAAATTGGCATGTCTATATGAAAGATTAAAACTCTTGCACTATGGCACTGTAATTAATGTGCACAAACAATTAGTGGGGCTTGCACCCACATTTCTGACTAGGACAATGGTCAATTTTAGGCTCTTTCGTTCTATTATATGTATACTTTGTATATCTATGCAAATAGTATTTAGATGTTGCAGATTCTCTTTGTTGGCGTTGACAAAGGGGTGCCGCACGATTGGCAACCCGCCTGCAATCTGTTTGTTTTTCCGTCTTTTAAAAATTTTTTAGTGTGTGTTAAAAGTTTGTGTAAATGTTCGATTTTATTTATGTGGGGGTTGGGGGAAACTTTTTTTTACAATTTCTTACCTTGCCGGAGATGTGATTACTTTCCGGATTGTGTCTCCGGTCGCTCGGCAGCCTACCATCGATGGAGCTGAAGGCCTCCTTGGACTGATCTTGGGCCCCACCGTGGGGCGTGGACTTGACATCGGAGTCGATCCCTTGCCTGGGTTCGCTCCAACCGCGGCCTGCGGACTTTACATTGAGAGCTCGCAGTCTCGGGAGGTCCAACGTCGCTGAAGGTTCGACCAGCCCTGATGCAGGGTTCGATTGCTGGCGCGGGGGAGCTGACATCCCTGCCGATGCAGGAGCTGATCGCCCCGATGTGGAGGGCCAAAATGCCGCCGGCTACAGGTGTCAAGATCGTCCCGTCAACTGAGGCATCGAGACCCCCGACCGTGGGAGAGCAAAGGGAAGAGATTGAACTTTTTTTTTCGCCTTCCATCACAGTGAGGAATGTGGAGGAGTCACTGTGGTGGATGTTTATGTTAAAATGTGTTATATTTGTGTGTGTTGCTTTTTATTTGTATGACCGACTTGGGAAATTAAATTCCTCGTATGTTGCGAAACATACTTGGCTAATAAAGTATTATTGTGATTGAAGATAAAATCTAAATTTGTTTTTTACAAAGGTGTTGCAGGATGTTGTGCAAAGTCAACTATCGCCCCCTTGGACAGAGTGAAGATTTTACTACAGGCTCACAACCGTCACTACAATCACCTTGGTAATTACTCTCAAAAATCTGCCCCATCTCCTGCACCTATTTGTTTGATTGTAGACCAATGCAATGTAACTTGGAGAACTCGGCCATGTGCTAACTGATGTATGAGTTGAGATTAAAGATACTGAGGTACTTAATTTCCCTTGCACGCTGGTGATCTTTGTGAGACTTATGTTACTCTCTACAAACCTCCAACTCTTGTCCGCCCCCTGTCCTAATTAAAGGTTCAGAGTCCAGGCCAGCCATGTCTGGACCTCTGCACATTGTTCAAGAACGTTCAATTTCTAGACGGACTTGATTAGATTCGGATGCTAAATTTGTAGGTTTGCTTTGCTGCTGAAATTTGAGTCCAGTGGCAGAGCCTAGTTTTCTCACTGTTACTCTGGGGGAAATATTGGAGAATCTGGTTGAAGGGGGTTTAACGATTGGCGACACCCATGAAATTAAAGATTGCGACCTTTCTTACAGGAGTGTTTTCTGCTCTTTGCGCTGTGCCAAAGAAAGAAGGCTTCCTTGGATTGTATAAAGGTAACGGAGCTATGATGGTCAGGATCTTTCCATACGGCGCCATTCAGTTCACTGCATTCGACAGATACAGAAAGGTAAAGTTGGTTGACTCAATAGTAGTGATATTGAGTCAAGTTGTACTCTCCCTATTTCCCCACGTGGAATCATCTTCTGTTCCTCCTCACCCTCCGTAGAGTGAAAGTCATTCAGCATGGAAACGGGTCCATCAGCCCAACTTGCCCATGCTGACCAAGATGCCTCGTCTGCACTAGTCCCTGCGTTTGGCCTTGTCCAAGTGCCTTTTAAGTGTTGTTATAATACCTGCCTCAACTACCTTCTCTGACAGCTCGTTCCATGTCCCCATCACACTCTGTGTGGGGTAAAAATGTTGCACCTCGGGTTCCTATTCAATCTTTCCCCTCTCGCCTTAAACCTTTGTCCCTTGGAGCATCCGGGGAAAACCCATGCAGTCACAGAGAGGATGTCCAAGCTCCGTATAAGCCCTCCACTCCCCAGAATCCACCATTGTCATTATTTCAGTGAGCACAAAGCTGCAACATTTCTCCCTTTCCCAAATTGAAGAGTTGCGGAGATTGCTGGAAGTGCTATTGCCAACACTAATTGCCCATGCGTAGAGTGGATAATTAAAGGTCAACCACATTGTTGTGGTTGGTGCCGAATAAAAGGTGGCAATTTATTTAGTCATTAAGCTAATAACTAATAACAACAAATAACGAAAATTATTTAACTAATAACTTAAAACTATTTCTTTTTCTGATGAACCAGGTGGAATTTTACTGGTTTCAGTGTTACCATTAAGAGTAGCTTTCATTTCAGATTTGTTTAATTACATTAATTTAATTTATTCTGTTGTCATGACATGATTTGAACTTGTACTTCCGGATCAATGGCCCCATTTTTAGGCTGTTAATCACTTGCGCTCTGTCCACCAAGGCCTGCTGGATTTCACAGATGGTAACCATTTTAATTCCCCTGTCCATTCCCATATCTTCCTTTCTATCCTTGGCCTCCTACATTGCCAGGGTGAGGCCACATGAAAACTGGGGGAACAACACCTCTTACCCTGCTTGGGTAGCTTACAACCCAGCGATATATCCCTTAAATTCTCCAATTTCAAGTAATATCCCACACCCACCTCTCTTTCCTGTGCAGTAAGGAACTGCAGATGCTGGTTTAAACCGAAGATAGACACAAAATGTTGGAGTAACTCAGAAGGGGTCAGCAGCATCTCTGAAGAGAAGGAATGGGTCTCTTCTTCAGACTGAAAGTCACGGGAATGGGAAACGAGATGTAGACAATGATGTTGAGTAATATGGAACGAATTAATGAAAGATATGCAAAAAAGTAACATAAATAAATAGGTCATTGTTAACTGTAACTAGGTGAGAATGAAAAGCTGGTGTGACTGGGTGGGGGGGGAGAGGGAGAGAGGGGGGGGGAGAGAGAGAGAGAGGGCGCTCTAACTTCATGTGACCCTTGCATTCGCCCTCTCTCCGCCCCTCTGCCACCCAAGTCATATCAGCTTCAAAGTCGTCTTGTTCATTCTCATTGTATGTGCTCGTTCTCACCTGGGCCACAGCTGACAATGGCCAGTTTCCTTTATCATCATTACTTTTTTGCCTATGATCTCTTGTTTCCCTTTCCCCGGACTCTAGGTCTGATGAAGGTTCTCGAACCGAAACATCAATTCCCTTTCTCCAGAGAGGCTGTCTGACCCACTGAGTTCATCCAGCATTTTGTGCGTATCTTGTGATCAGCTATCGCCATTTTACTATTGGGAAATACTAACTAAGTTTGAAATTCTCCATAGGCCAGGCATCCTGTCACAATGCCAATTCTGGGTCAACATTATTAATAAATTGTGCAATTAATTGAAGCCGTTTGGCTTTTACATATTGCACTGCAACAGTTTGTGAGCATTCTTTTCTATTTCATGCTGAGTTAAATTACAATGTATCATGTGGTGTGTTATTAGTTTGAGTTTATTGTAACGTACTGTGGTACAGTGTGAAAAGCTTTCTTTCGTAGGCGATTCAGTCAAATCAGATAATATCATATGTGAAAAACTTTATAAACCCTTGGTCAGACCTCAGTTAGAGTGCCACGCACGGTTCTGATCACCAAAGTATACGAGGGATGTGATTATGCTGGAGAGGCATTAGGATGGAGCTGATCAGTTATGAGGAGAGACACAAAAAGTTAGGTCTGTTCTCCCTGGAGTGGAGATTAAGAAGGGACATGATTAGTTTAAGATAGACACAAAATTCTGGAGTAACTCTGCGGGACGGATAGCATGTCTGGAGAGAAGGAATGGGTGAAGTTAGTTTAGTTTAGAGATACAACGCAGAAGCAGGCCCTTCGGCCCACTGAGTCCATACCAACCAACAATCCCTGCACATTAACACTACCCGACACGCACTAGGGACAATTTTACATTTACACCAAGCCAATTAACCTACATACCTGTACGTCTTTGGAGTGTGGGAGGAAACTGACGATCTCGGTGAAAACCCACGCAGGTCACGGGGAGAACGTACAAACTCCATACAGACAAGCACCCGTAGTCGGGATCGAACCCGGCTCTCTGGCGCTGTAAGGCAGTAGCTCTACCACTACGTCACCGTGCCGCCCTACCCCTTATAAAATTGAGGGGTATAAATAGAGAAGAGCGCAGCGAACCTTTACCAGTTTCAGAGGCTGATAAAGTTAGAGGATGTAGGATTAGGGTGAGGGAGAAAGGATTCAGGGGGGAGGGGTCTGTGGCGGGGGGGCTCCTTCACCCACTCAATAGTATGTGACTGGAATGCACTGTCTAAAAGAGTGGCTGATGCTAGGTTGCTGACAGCATTTAAGAAGTGCATAAATGAATACTTGAATTACTTGGGCATGCAGGCTATGGACCAAGTGCATGGGTGATGGGTTCATGCGAACGAGTGCCCACTGGTCTACATGGATGAGTGGGCTGAATATCCTGATTCCATGCTGTCTCCAGCGATAGAGTTGCTGTCTTACAGTGCCGGGCACTAGAGTTCAATCCTGACTATGGGTGCTGACTCTACAGAATTTGTACATTCTACCTATGGGTCATCTCCAGATGATCCGGTTTCCTCCCACATCCCAAAGACGTACAGGTTTGTAGGTTAATTGGCTTTTGTAAGATTGCAAATTGTAAGGGGTGATCGCTGGTCGTCATAGGGCCTTTAGACTTGTGCTGTTTCTCAAGTCTAAAGGTTTGCAAAATATCTCTGCTCATTGCTGTGAACCCTTGGAATTCTCTACTGCAGGGTGGCTGTGGAAGCTCAATTTATCACCATTTAATGGTTATAATCATTAGAAAAAATATAATTATTATTTGAATCTTTTACACAAAGGGTGGTAGGTATTTGGAACAAGCTGCCAGAGGAGGTAGTTGAGGCAGGTACTATCGCTATGTTTAAAGGAACATTTGGATGGGATGTTTGGAGGGATACGAGCCAAATACGAGCTGGTGGGAGTAGTGTAGATGGGGCATGTTGCTTGTTGTGGGCAAGTTGGGCCAAAGTGCCTGTGCTGTATGACTCCAATTTAAATTCCCTTTTTTCCTCTGGTCAGTAGTCTTGGTATCCAGGTACTCATCCAGTAATTGGCTTCTATGCTATCACACCTCTGGACAGTACGTTTTTCTGTGAACTGCAGCTTTTTTTGCAGCATCTCATTGTGTTGGACAAGCAATGGTGATTCTACCTGTGCGCTGTGTGGCTCTTTGGTCAGATGATCTCATGGTTCTGTTGATATAATCTCATGACACTTAGAATTTATCAATACACGGGTTCACCACCAATTTTCTGGCAACTGATAGTCGGGCACCTCCTTTAATCCAGACAAAATTACGAGAGCGCATTTGAAATCTCTCTCTCTCTCCTCCCCACCCCCACCCCCACCCCCCAGAAGTCCCCTTGGGCCGGGTGAGGCAGCTGATCTCGACCTCATCAGGACTTGTGCGCTGATCGGCGGGTTGAATTTGCGGCTGGGTGGCCTAGGCCGACATTGCGAGCCGATATCTCGGTACAATTGGACTCTCAGAGGCTGTGACCTCTGTTGGTCCAGCAAAACGGATAATCCAGAAAGGCTCTGGAACCAAGGATGCCGGAAAATCGGTGGTTGATATCTAATTAACATTGTAGATGTAGATAGCCATATAATAGATCTACTTTACCTTTACTGGAAATGCCTTGTGGTGCTGTTGCATTAGTAACACATTAGGATGGAGTTTGCATTTGAAATTGGTAACAAAACAACTCTTTCTTTTGTTTTGTACAGTTTTTGATCAGCAAACTAGGTATTGCTGGGCACATTCACCGATTATTGGCCGGATCCATGGCAGGTATTTATTTCCTTTTGAATTCCAGATACGTTCCCAGGGTATCTTCAGTCGAGAATGGTAGCAAAGTTCCCAAATATCTCATTCCTGATTCTAAAAGTTTTGAAATGAATCGCAAGGATCGGTGTTTGAATATTCTCAGTTGGCAAGAAGGAATAATCATCAAGTTTCCTGAAATCATGTAAATCAGCCACACATCAGTTAACTCATCATATTACTGACACTGGCTCCCCAGATACAGGGTGGAAACGGGTCCTTCGGCCCACAGAATCTGTGATCACCGAGTACGCCAACATTATCCTACACACTAGGGCAGGGGTCAGCATCCTTTACTGCCAAGGGGCCAGGACATATGAGCGGATGGCGGGCCACATCTATCACGTGTACACATGGATCCTGCCCCGGATGGCAGACATCAAATCACGTGTTCACATTGATTCCGCCCCTTCGAGGACGCCACCCGGAGCGCTGAGCTCAAATATCATACTCGCTCCTCCCCGGCCTACTGACAACCCTGATACCGACAGTGAAGCTTGGACACAGAAGGTGCGCGGTTGTGCCAGCGGCTTTGCGCAAGATGTGGTACAGCCAAATCACCTTCCAGGTTCCGGAGGTAGAAAAAAAAAATGCTGGAGAAACTCACTCCAACATTTTATTTTTCTACCATCGATTTTTCCAACATTTGCAGTTCTTTCTTAAACATTCCAGGTACCGGAGATGACGGAATTCTGCGGGCCGGATGATTGAGGAAAAAAAACGCCTGTGGGCCGGATGATTTTAGGTTTCGGGCCGGGGGCCTTAGGTTGCCGACCCCTGCACTAGGGCCAATTTACAATGGTAACCTACAAACCTGCACGTCTTTGGGATGTGGGCGGGACACTGGAGCACCTGGAGGAAACCCGCACGAACACAGGGTGAACGTGCTAGCTGTGCGGACAGCACACAAGGTCCGGATTGAAGCTGGGTCTCTGGTGTTGTGTGGCAACAGCTGCACCACTGTGCTCGTCTAATTCCTTATCCCAGAGAGCTGTGGCGATGTAAAATTGGCCCTAGTGCAGGGGTCGGCAATCTACGGCCCCCGGGCCGAATCCGGCCCACAGGCATGTTTTTCCCCTCAATCTCATCCGCCCCACAGTCGTTTGAACAAAAAGGCAGTCATGGGATATGTGGACAATGTTAAAACAGCATTGAGGCCGTGAACTTACTGAATGGTGGAGTAGCCATTATATTAGTGTAGTTTGGTATAATGGTTTGGTGCAGATGTGGGCCTGTTCCTGTGTTATCCTGTTGTATGTTCTTAAGGCGTTGACAGTTAGTCGTGTGAGAAATTGATTTATGTTATTGGTGGTTAATTTAAAACAAGGGTGATACATTGGTGCAGCTAGTAGCGCTGCTGCCTCTCGGCTTGAGGGGCCCAGGTTGGATCCTGACTACGAGTGCTGTCTGTGTGGAGTTTGCATGCTCACCCTGTGACTGCATGGGCGGCGTGGACTTGGCGGGCCGAAGGGCCTATTTCCATGCTGTGTCTCTAAACTACGATGGCTAGCTTTCATTGTGTATACAAGCTGTTAATGTACTGATGTTGCAATTAACATATCTCAACCTTGCATGTTAGGAGTTTTTCCTGACTGTGGCCAATAAATAGTGTTGTCTTGCAGGGATTACTGCAGTGATATGCACCTATCCGCTGGATATGATCCGAGCACGTCTGGCCTTCCAGGTAAAGGGTGAGCACAGGTACGCTGGAATCATTGATGCTTTCAGAGTTATTTATACACAGGTGCGTACTGAATCTTTCCGTCACACTATGTAGGACTCGAGCTAAGGGCTTGTGATTGTGGTAGTTTTGAGTTTACCAACCGTATATTCAAGAACTCAGTGCACATTTAGTTGTGTACTGTTTATGCGTTACTGGCTTTCAGTTATTTTATAGTTGATGCAACAATGGCGCAGGTTGGAGTTGCTGCCTTACAGTGCCAGAGACCCCGGGTTCGGTCCTGACTAGAGTTTGTATGTTCTCCCTGTGGCCTGCGTGGGTTTTCTTCTGGTCTCCTACCATACTCCAAAGACGTACAGGTTTGTAGGCTAACTGGCTTGGTTAAGATGTAAATTGGTTAAGATGTCCCTAGTGTGTATAGGATAGTGTTCGTGTGCGGAATCGTTGGTTGGCGCAGCCTTGGTGGGCCGAAGGGCCTGTGCAGGTACAGCAGGCAGTGAAGAAAACTAATGGAATGTTGGCCTTCATAACAAGAGGATTTCAGTATAGGAGTAAAGAGGTTCTTCTGCAGTTGTATAGAGCTCTGGTGAGACCACATCTGGAGTATTGTGTACCGTTTTGGTCTCCTAATTTGAGGAAGGATATCCTTGTGATTGAGGCAGTGCAACGTGGGATCACGAGATTGATCCCTGGGATGGCGGGACTGTCATATGAGGAAAGATTGAAAAGACTAGGCTTGTATTCACTGGAGTTTAGAAGGATGAGGGGGATCTTATAGAAACATATAAAATTATAAAAAGGACTGGACATGCTAGATGCAGGTAAAATGTTCCCAATCTGACTCCAAGCTCAAATTCCCTCCTTTATTCTTCATAATTCAATCCTCTCCCTTGCTACCCTCTTTTTAGTGTATGAAAAAAATCTTTTTTAGTCAAAGGGTGCTGAAATATATGGAATTCACTGCCACCGAAGTGTGGGGAGGCCAAGTCAATGGATATTTTTTAAGGCTGAGATTGAGATTCTTAATCAGTATGGATGTGGGGGGACGGCAGGAGAATGGGGTTGAGGGAAAGATAGATCAGCCATGATTGAATGGCGGAGTAGACTTGTTGGGCCAAATGGCCTAATTCTCCTCCTATAGCTGATGAACATGAAAATACCTTTGAATTTTCTTGTTTAAGAAAGAACTGCATATGCTGGAAAAATCGAAGACAAATATGCTGGAGGAACTCAGTGGGTGGGGCAGCATCTATGGAGCGAAGGAATAGGTGGCATTTCGGGTCTAGACCCTTCTTCAGACTGATGTAAGGGTGGGGAGGCCTGGAAGAAGAAAGGAAGAGGTGGAGACAGTGGGCTGTGGGAGAGCTGGGGAGGGAGAAAGCAGGGAGAAAGCAGGGACTACCTGAAATTGGAGAAGTCAATGTTCAAACCGCTGGGGTGTAAACTAATCTTTCTGTCCTGGGCTTACTGCATGGCCAGAGTGAGTCCCACCGCAAATTGGAGGAGCACCTCATATTTCGCTTGGGTAGTTTACACCCCAGTGGTATGAACATTGACTTCTCCAATTTCAGGTATTCCTTGTTTTCTCCCTTCTCCCCCTCCCCTTCCCAGCTCTCCCACAGCCGTCTCCACCTCTTCCTGTCTTCTTCCCGCCCCAACCCACAGCAGTCTGAAGAAGGGTCTCGACTCAACCCTATTCCTTCGCTCCATAGATGCTGTCTCACCCGCTGAGTTTCTCCTGCATTTTGTCTTCCTTTTAATTGTACTCACAAGGACATTTCATGGCCTCTTCAGGCCTTCCTCATTCCCTTTTTCTTGCTCTCTTTATATTCCTTCAGGGCCACGTCTGATATCGGCTTCCTAAATCCTTGTATCTGCTTTCTTTTACTTTTTGACTAAACTTTTAACATTTCATGTCATCCACGGATCCCGAACCTTGGTATCCTTGTCTCTTTCCCTCACTGGAACATGCGATCTTACATTCAGCTCATGATTATAAGGATGAACTTCTGTAGGCAGATCAACAGGGAGCTTGGGAGGAGGTTTCTAAAGGAATTCAAAGGTAGTAATTTGCAAGTTATTATTGGTCAGATTCAGATTCAACTTTATTGTCATTGTGCTATGTACAGTACAGAGACAACAAAATGCAGTTAGCATCTCCCTAGAAGAGCGACATAAATATGAGCAATAAATAAATCTATTTAGGTGCAAACAGTCATAGTATTTTTTTCCTGGTGGGAGGAGTGTCCGGGGGGGGGGGGGGGGTGTTGGCAGTCGCCGAGGTGCAGTGTTGAGTAGTGTAACAGCTGCAGGGAAGAAGCTGTTCCTGGACCTACTGGTCCGGCAACGGAGAGACCTGTAGCGCCTCCCGGATGGTAGGAGGGTAAACAGTCCGTGGTTGGGGTGAGAGCAGTCCTTGGCGATGCTGAGCGCACTTCGCAGACAGCGCTTGCTCTGGACAGACTCGATGGAGGGGAGTGAGGAACCGGTGATGCGTTGGGCAATTTTCACCACCCTATGCAGTGCTTTCCGGTCGGAGACAGAGCAGTTGCCATACCAAACTGTGATACAGTTGGTAAGGATGCTCTCGATGGTGCAGCGGTAGAAGTTCACCAGAATCTGAGGAGGCAGGTGGACCTTCTTTAGTCTCCTCAGGAAGAAGAGACGCTGGTGAGCCTTCTTGACCAGAGTTGAGGTATTGTGGGTCCAAGAGAGGTCATCGGAGATGTCGACCCCCAGGAACCTGAAGCTGGAAACACATTCCACATCCGTCCCGTTAATGTGGATGGGGGTGTGCGTGCCGCCCCTAGACTTCCTGAAGTCTACAATGAGCTCCTTGGTCGTCTTGGAGTTAAAGGCCAGGTTGTTGTCAGCGCAACATGCTGCTAGGAGCTGGACCTCCTCCCTATAGGCCGACTCATCGTTGTTGCTGATGAGGCCAATCGCCGTTGTATCATCTGCATACTTGATGATGGTGTTAGTCCCTGTTTGTCACCTCCCTCAAACAGGTGACCATATACCCGAATCAGAAGCCATGGATGAACAGCGAGGTCAGGCTACTGCTGAAAGCACGGGACACCGCTTTCAGGTCAGGCGATGCTCGAGCCTACAGTTCATCCAGGGCTAACCTGAAGAGGGGCATCAGGAAGGCCAAGCACTGCCATAAGCTCAGGATTGAAGAGCACTTCAACAAAAACTCCGACCCCCGACGCATGTGGCAAGGCATCCAGGCCATCACGGACTACAGACCCTCCAACATCACCCCCACATCCAGCGACGCCTCCTTCCTTGAGGAGCTTAATCACTTCTATGGCCGCTTCGACAGGGACAATCTAGAGACAGCCATCAAGGCTGTGCTACCTGCCGATCACCAACCCCTCACACTCACCCCCTACGACGTGTACGTGGCACTGAGTAGGACTAATGCACGTAAGGCTGCTGGCCCTGACGGCATCCCCGGGCGCCTGCTCAGGGCCTGTGCTGCGCAGCTGACAGACGTCTGGACTGACATCTTCAACCTGTCACTTGCCCAAGCAGTTGTCCCCACTTGCCTTAAAACCACCTCCATCGTGCCAGTACCAAAACACTCAACTGCGGCAAGCCTCAACGACTTCCGCCCAGTTGCACTTACCCCCATCATCACCAAGTGCTTCGAGAGGCTGGTCCTGGCACACCTCAAAAGCTGCCTACCCCCCACACTGGATCCCTATCAGTTTGCCTGCCACAAGAACAGGAGTACGGAGGATGCCATCTCAACGGCACTTCACTCCGCCCTCTCCCACCTCGACAACAGAGACACTTACGTAAGAATGCTGTTCATCGATTACAGCTCAGCATTCAACACCATTATACCATCAAAACTGATCACCAAACTCGGTAACCTGGGCATCGACCCCTCCCTCTGCAACTGGATACTGGACTTTCTAACCAACAGACCCCAGTCTGTGAGGTTAGATAAGCACACCTCTTCAACCCTCACCCTGAACACCGGCGTTCCACAGGGCTGCTGTGTGCTGAGCCCCCTCCTCTACTCCCTCTTCACCTATGACTGCACACCTGTACATGGTACTAACACCATCATCAAGTATGCAGATGATACAACGGTGATTGGCCTCATCAGCAACAACGATGACCTGGCCTTCAGGGAGGAGGTCCAGCACTTAGCAGCATGGTGCGCTGACAACAACCTGGCCCTTAACTCCAAGAAGACCAAGGAGCTCATTGTAGACTTCAGGAAGTCCAGAGGCGGCACGCACACCCCCATCCACATTAACGGGACGGAGGTGGAACGTGTTTCTAGCTTCAGGTTCCTGGGAGTCAACATCTCCGATGACCTCTCTTGGACCCACAATACCTCTACTATGATCAAGAAGGCTCATCAGCGTCTCTTCTTCCTGAGGAGACTGAAGAAGGTCCATCTGTCTCCTCAGATCCTGGTGAACTTCTACCGCTGCACCATCGAGAGCATCCTTACCAACTGCATCACAGTATGGTATGGCAACTGCTCTGTCTCTGACCGGAAGGCATTGCAGAGGGTGGTGAAAATTGCCCAACGCATCACCGGTTCCTCGCTCCCCTCCATTGAGTCTGTCCAAAGCAAGCGCTGTCTGTGGAGGGCGCTCAGCATCGCCAAGGACTGCTCTCACCCCAACCATGGACTGTTTACCCTCCTACCATCCGGGAGGCGCTACAGGTCTCTCTGTTGCCGAACAAGCAGGTCGAGGAACAGCTTCTTTCCGGCGGCTGTCACTCTACTCAACAACGTACCTCGGTGACTGCCAATCCCAACCCCCCCCCCCCCCCCCCGGACACTTATTATTATTTAGTCAAATCGTTTGCTATGTCGCTCTTCCAGGGAGATGCTAAATGCATTTCGTTGTCTCTGTACTGTACACTGACAATGACAATTAAAATTGAATCTGAATCCGAGTCCCATGCACAGGTGTGCAGTCGTAGGTGAAGAGGGAGTAGAGGAGGGGGCTCAGCACACAGCCCTGTGGTGTATGACTAGAACAGTTCTTGGGCAGCATCCAGAATATCTGTGTAAAAGAATTTTATAAGGACAGAATGTTATGCCTAACAACATGCAATAGTTGACAATAACTTGCATCCCTTGCCCTATGAAGCCTTTATAACTGAGGTGCATTTTGCTTCATTCTTCTCTTTATGATCTTTGAGCCTGTGTACATTTTCTTTACAATGCTGAGCTTTTGAACTCGCTGTTCCCCAACTCAATCTATGTCCACAACAGAGTCCACTTGATTGCGGTGGTCAAAAAAGTCACTGCAACCTTAAACCGTACGACGTTTTTAAGCTTTGTTTACAGATACGGCATAAAAACAGGCCGCTTCCTACACACGAGGGGCAATTTAGTTTATCTTAGTTTAGAGATACAGCGTGGAATCAGGCCCTTCGGCCCACCGAGTTCGTACCAACCAGCGATCCCTGCACATTAAAACAATCTTACACACACTAGGGGCCAATTTACACTTATACCAAGCCAATTTACCTACATACCCATATGTCTTTGGAGTGGGAGGAAACTGAAGATCGCAGAGAAAACCCACGGGGGGAACGTATAAACTCCGTATAGATAGCACCCGTAGTCTGGATTGAACCCGGGTTCAGGCTTTGTAAGGCAGCAACTCTACCGCTGCGCATCGTGCCGCCCTGTTCTATGTTCCTGTACTTTCCTCCGGTAGGTGGATGAGAGAAAAGGAAATGGCCAGGGTGACTGTTATCTTGAACTATATTTCCAGCTTTCCTGATACAATGCACCATGAAGATGGTCACAGTGGTCAACACGTCCCCTACTGCCACCTCTGGCAGCTTGTTCCATGCCCCCGCCGCCCTTTGTGTGAAGAAGTTACCCCTTGGATTCCTATGAACATTTTTTTCTTCTTCACCTTAAACCCATGTCCTCTGATCCTTGATTCACCTACTCTGTGCATCTACCCCCTCTATTCCTCAAGATAGGAAGATGTTCAAGATAGAAGGAAGGGACCAGTCTCTGATGGGTTAGGCCGTGTTCGCCACTCTGAAGGTTCAGGTGCTGAAGAGCGGAGGTGGCCATACCAGGCTGTTCATATCGCGTCGGGATACTTTCCATCGTATCACTGTACCAAGAGCATTCGCACAAAATACAGAATGTCGGAGTGAAAGTTTAAAGGAGATTTGTGATGCAGCTTTCTTTTCACACATAGAATAGTAGTTGCCTGCAATGCACTGACTGGGAAGGTGGTAGAAGCAAGTATGATAGCCATCTTTGAGACGGACATAAGTACAGGCAGAATATGGGGGGGATATGGACCATGTGCAGGCCGATGGGATTAATTTAGATTGGCATTATAGTCGGTGGTTCAATGGTGGTGTTCCTGTACTGTCCTCTACTCTGTTTTCATGTATTGTTAGATTCATTGTACACACGTATGTTTGTTTCCGTAATTGACATTTTGACTTTTTAATCCCCACTCTATTTTACTCGAGAACTCTTAAATTATTCACTGATGCCTGTGATAGACACAAGTGCTGGAATAACTCGGCATGTCAGGCAGCATCTCTGAGGGGAAAAGGCATAGATGACGTTTCGGGTCGGAATCCTTTTTCAGACGGACCCGAAAAGTCACCTATTCCTTTTCTCCAGAGAGGCTGTTTGATCTGCTGAGTTACTTCAGCATTTTATGTCTATCTTTGTTATAAACCAATATCTGCAGTTCCTTCTTAAATATTTTCCCTGTGATACATCACCTCCACTTGTCAGACTATGGACTCTGCTCACTTGCCTTATGTTGTCAGCTTTCAAGGAAGTCAATACCTTTATAGATGGTCCTGAGACTTAAATCTGTTATTAACATGTGGCAACTTAGTTTCACTGTAATATTATTCAAATCTTGGTGTTTTTGTCTTGTTTTGTAAGGAAGGAGGATATCGAGGATTTTACAGAGGCTTGACTCCTACTATCATTGGCATGGCTCCTTATGCAGGTAATCTAAAAGAACATTTTATCTCATTTGGCTTATTCTTGGTTGGCTGGTGTAAAATTTATAATAATGTTTGGCAGGGTAATGTAAAAAACAGGGTTATGATGAATTTAGTAAGCACTCTCCCAATTTTGCCATTTTAACTTCTAGTTTAGACTTTACCGTAGAGATACAGCGTCAAAACAGGCCCTTCGGCCCACCGAGTCCAGGCCAGCCAGCGATCATTCCATACACTAGCACTATCCTACACACCAGGGACAATTTACATTTACAATGTTACAGAAGCTAAATAACCTACATACCTGTAGGTCTTTGGAGTGTGTGAGGAAACCGGAGCACTCGGAGAAAATCCACGCAGTCACAGGGAGAACATATAAACTCCATACAGGCAGCACCCTTAGTCAGGTTCTATCCCGGGTCTCCAGAGCTGTAAGGCAGCAACTCTACCGCTGTGCCGCCCTTGAAGTGTTATTCGGTAAGATGTCATGCATCTTTGCAGCTTGAAGAGTAATGCATGTTGACCCTCCATGTTGACTGATTTTACATCCTACTCTTCAGTATTTTTTTGGTTTAATCAGAAGAGCCCATTTACAATTGCAGCATCTTGTGTTGTTTAGGATAGGCAGCAATTTAAAAAAAATCAATTTATTTTGCATTATTGATATTACTATCAGGTATTTCCTTCTTCACGTTCGGCACCTTGAAGAGCATTGGACTCAGCCATGCCCCTGGTGTGCTGGGAAGGCCTTCTTCTGACAATCCCAATGTCATGGTATTAAAAGCCCACGTGAATCTGATGTGTGGTGGAATAGCAGGAGCGTTTGCCCAAACAATATCGTAAGTTTTCATCTTCACCTTTGTGGGCATGGGGGGGGTGGGGGGGGAGAAAAAGTATCTGTGCCATGAATGATTGGGCCATGAGAGGCATAGATTAGATGCTCAGTCTCTTGCGCAGAGTAGGGGAATTGAAGACCAGAGAACATGGGTTCAAGGTGAAGAGGAAAAGGTTTAATAGGAATCTAAGGGGTAACTTTTTCACACAAAGGATTGTGGGTGTATGGAACAAGATGCAAGAGGAGGTAGTTGAGGCTGGGACCATCCCAACGTTTAAGAAACAGACAGGTACATGGATAGGACAGGTTTGGAGGGATATGGACCAAGCGCATGCAGGTGGGATTATGTGACACAGTGTAGCTGGGACATGTTTGCCGGTGTGGGCAATTTGGGTCGAAGGGCTTGGTTCCACGCTGTATCTCTCTATGACTCTATGAATACTTAGCTTCTCTGAAGTATAAATACGAGACTTATTTAAAAGCTATAATTCACGAAAAGTCCAAACATTTCTTCATTGAGAGATGTTTACAAGATACAATTCAGTTGGAAATACTTGCCCATGTTCATAAGCAGAAGTTGAAATAGTTAATGTGTAATAAAAAGGTATTGCAGATGCTGGTTTAGACCAAAGGTAGACACAATGCTGAACTTTCTGTTTTATCCCCGCATTCTCCATACTACATTCCGTCTGAAGAAGGGTCCAGACCCAAAATGTTACCCATCCATGTTGTTCAGGGATGCTGCCTGATCTGCTGAGTTACTCCAGCATTTTGCGTCTTTCCTTGGTGAACCAGCATCTGCAGTTCCTTGTTTCTACAAACATCCGCGATTGATTAAGTTGCACAGAGTTCTGAGAAGTACAGACGGTAACCAGCGACAGAGATCAAGGTGGAAAGATTGGTGGGAAGTTGAATAAAATAATTACACGCACAGTTTGAAGAAGGGTCTCTACCCGAAATGTCACCCATTCCTTCTCGCCAGAGCTGCTGCCTGTCCTGCTGAGTTACTCCAGCGTTTTGTGTTTATCTTCAGTGTAAAGCAGCATCTGCAGTTCATTCCTGCACACACACAGTGGAGTTTGGATTCCCCTGTCTGAAAGCATAATTTCATCACCTTCACTGGATGACCATTGCAGGAAATGTAACCTTCCGGGGCAGCAGTTGAAGACTGGGAATAACTCCGGGAAGATCCAATAGAAATATATCAAATTATATAGGGTAGACAGTCAGAACCTTTTCCCCAGCATGGATATGTCAAAGACAAGCGGGCGGGCATAGCTTCAAGACGAGAAGGGTAAAATGTAAAGCCTGCAATGCACTGCCAAGGGTGGTGGTGGAGGCAGATACGATACTGGCATCTAAAATGCTTTCAGATAAGATAAGCACATGGATATGCAGGGGATGGTGGCATGTAGATCACATGCAGACAAATGAGCTTAGTTTATCTTGAGATGTTCTGTGGGCCGAAAGGCTTGTCGCTGTGCTGTTGCACGTAAATAGTTCCATCGACCAAATTGTAACCAGCTCGGCTGATAAGATTGAATGGGGGTTCTGCAGGTGGGATTGAACCAGGTTCTGCTGATAGAGGTCCTGTTGGTCAAAGTTGAACAGGATCACCTGATCAATAGCACCCTTTGGTAATGTTGATAGAGGTTCTGTTACTGATTATTTCTGGTTCGCAGAGTCCAATTTTAACCCATTTTGATGATCAAAATTACTGTAGGTTCAAGTAACCAGACTATTCGAGCACATGTTTTGGATTTGGCCTCATGATAGGGACAGACATCATGGACTATAGGATCTGTGCCTGCGCTATACTGTTCTACGTCGATCAAATTTCAAGATATTTCCTCAAATTTATAGACACTTCTGAATAGATCGTAGTAGTTTCCACAATAAAAATTGCACGGTTGGGGAGGGCAAGCCGGTGGATATTTTTACGGCGGAGATTGACAGATTCTGGATTAGTAAAGGTATCGGGGGTTATGAGAAGAAGGCAGGAGAAAAAGGGGTAAAGAGGGAAAGATAGATCAGCCATGATTGAATGGTGGACTAGGCTTGATGGGCCGAATGGGCTAATTCTTCCCAAAGAACTTATGAACTGAATGCTTCTCCAGATTTCAATGAAACTGGATCTTGTCATCAAATTGGATCTCGTGACTGGATTATAGTAGCTTCATGCAATTGATTTTGAGGCATCTCTGATCGTCAACATACAAGAGGATTTGGTGACAAAATAGAACCCCCTGCTGTGAATAGATTGTAATAAGTTCAGCAATTACATGAAGAGTTGTAGCTGATCGAACACCAGGAACTGCAGGGATGCTGCTTTACACAAAGACACACACTGCTGGAATAACCCAGCGGGTCAGGCTGAATGTGGCCAGGTGGCTTTTCGGGTCCGGACCCTTCTTCAGATTTTAATAGATTAGATTAAATTAAATTATACAGATGTTATAATTTTCTGTTGATCGTGCATCAATGATTGAATTGCTATGTTATTGGAGCAGAATTGGCAACTTAGGCCCATCAAGTCTACTCCGCCATGCATTCATGGCTGATCTATCTTTCCCTCTCAACCCCATTCTCCTGCATTCTCCCCATAACTCCTGACACCTGTACTAATCAAGAACCTGTCAATCTCTGCCTTAAAAATACCCATTGACAGCTTCCACAGCCTTCTGTAGCAATGAATTCCTCAGATTCACCACTCTCTGAAATTCCTCCTCATCTCCTTTCTAAAGGTACGTCCTTTAATTCTGAGGCTATGGCCTCTGGTCCTAGGCTCTCCCACTAGTTGAAACATCCTCTCCACATCCACTCTATCCAGGCCAATCACTATTGGGTAGGTTTCTATTAGGGCCTCCCCCTCATCCTTCTAAACTCCAGCGAGTACAGGTCCCATGTTGTCAAACGCCCATCATGCATTAACCCAATCATTCCTGGGATCGTTCTCGTCAACTGCCTCTGGACCCTCTCCAGAGCCAGCACATCCTTCCTCGGATACAGAGCCCAAAACCGCTCACAGTAGATCGGCTTGTGAGATGTCTTGCTGCGGACAGAGTAAGATTATAACAAACCAAAGTCTTCTGATCAGTTTATAACAGACTTTGCAGGTTAAAATGTGACCGGTTCCCCCGATCATAGAGTTTCTGCTGATCTAGAAGGCAACAGGTTCCCGGGATCAAATCACACTGCCACCTTGTGGACATATTTCTTCATGAACATTGCTTTAGTTTTCAAATCGTAATCAGTTCAGCTGGTCATGGTCACTTTGTCCTCCTTTGTCCCTGGGCACTTGGGTTGCTGTGTCAATGTGGTCTCCACTGTACACCTGTAGAAGTTCGAGAGAGTATTTGTCGACATATCGAATCTCCTCAAAACTTGCAAGGAAATAGAGGCGTTGATGGCCTTTCTTTCTGGTTGCATCAATGTACTGGGTCCCAGACAGATCGTCACAGATATGCACGCCCAGGATCTTGAAGATTTTGACCAAGCCATTTATTCAGAATCACAGGTTTAAACCTGACCATGGCAACTGAGGAGTTAGTCTCGACCCGAAACGTCACCTATTCCTTCGCTCCATAGATGCTGCCTCACCCGCTGAGTTTCTCTGGCATTTTTGTCTACCTATGGTAACTGAGGAAGTCGTATTCAACTACAGATCGTTCTGCATGCTTTCATAAACCGTAATTAGATATAATACCATTGCTGTATTGGGGAACACAGTGTGCAGACCAAATTGCTTGTAATGTGAGACACCACAGGTGGCCATAGAAATCGGCAAGCAATCACCTCAAATCACATTTGTGCCACCTTACTCTACTAAACACTACAACATACAGCCTTTAGTATTTTTAGCTTGCAGTAGAGTAACCAAAATAAACATTGTTTTTGATTAAAAAGACTTCTAATATTGAAAATTGCTCATGCAAAAAAACATTACTATTCCAAGTCTGAAACCATACCTGATGAAGCCGAATTTTAGTTAAAAATATAAGAAGATATTAAATTGGCTTCTGGGCTAGCTTACAGCTTATATTTAGTCTCAAATTAGGCTTGCCTCAGGTTGTGGGTGTGTGTGAGATAATAAATCCTATAACATTGTCTCCCAAGTGACAGGCAGAGGAGCAGCTAGAGAGATAGCTGGTCAAATCTTTGAAGTGAGATGCCATAAACCAAATGACCAATGTTTATGGGGAGGAGGCAATAAAGGAAGAGAGAAATAGCCAGTCACATCTTTGTAAACAGATGACCTATGTTTATGAGGGACCAAATGACAGAGGAAGCAGCGAAGAGAGCTAGGGTGGTCTATTTGGAGATAAGGCAAATGGTCAATGTTGTTAGTATATCTTGTACCATGTAAACAAAAGGCCTTTGAAGTGATGCAATCTGTGGAAACCTTTTCCTGTACCTCTGACATGATTAATGTCTGTGGAAGGTGTTAAGGGAACAAAAAAACCCTATTTAAGGCAATGTAATTCTGTTGTTCAGAGAAGGTGGCTGAGGACAGTCAAGTGTCTGTGTTGGTCACTTGACTGGAATTCTCCCTCCCTTCCATCGGCCGATGTTAAGTAAAGTTTTGAACTGGTCTACCAAACAGTTTGTGTGGTGTCTGTTTATTAAGAAGTGAACCTGGTTTAGTAGTTATTATAAAAGTAACTTTTTCATACCAACCTACCAACAACTAGAGAGCAATCCTGAGCTACTCTCGACCTCATAGGAGACCCTCGGACTATCTTTGATCGGACTTTATCTTGCACTAAACATTATTCACGTTTTTCCCTTGATCAAGTATCCGTGCACTGTAGATGTCTCGATTGTAATCGTGTATTATCCTTCCCCTGACCGGTTAGCACACAACAAAAGCTTTTCATTGTACCTTAGTACATGTGACAATCGGCTAACTAAACTCTCTAAGCCCCTAAGCTTCTTGCCCCATTAACACAATGGTTTTTAGAACACCATTTTCTATAACACAAGGTTTCAAGGTAATAGCAGAGCTACCTGCAATTCAATAAACCTGAAATAAAGTAAAAGGGAGAGAGAGAGGTATCAATTTCCAAGCTCTCCCTTGCTCCCTGCTAACCATTCCCTTCATACCTATATTGTTTTTTTTTTTCTATAAATGCGATCTGACCTGCGGAGTGATTTCATGATTTTCTGAGGGATTTTCCCACGATCTCTAAGCTTTTTGATTTTTGTTTTAAGCCAATAGTTTGCTTGTAAGAGGTTCTCCGGGTTTTAATAATAGTTTAAATTGCACACACAGAAATGTTCTTATCTACATTTTTAGGTATTTTCCCCCCAACATGTTCAGCAGGTTTTGTTCGATATGATTACCTGATCGTCAGAATACGTTGCCTAGGCACAAAGTGCTGGAGTAACTCAGTGGGTCAGGCAGCTTCTCTGGAGAAAAAAGATGGGTGACGTTTCTTGTCTGGTTGGGTGGGGGGAGGGGAGTGGGGTGAAAAGCTGGAGGCGAAAAAAGACTAGGACCAGTCCGAGCCAGCCACAAATGACCTTGGACAGGGCGGTGCCCTGGTGCGCCCATTGTTGGTAGGGAAGGTCAAAAATGATAGGAGCAGAATTAGGCCCATTTGGCCCATCAAGTCTAATCCACCATTCAATCATGGCTGATCTATCTCTCCCTCCTAACCCCATGCTCCCGCCTTCTCCACCCATAACCACTGACACCCCTGGAAGGTGTGATCTCAAGGGGGATACAATGTAGAGAGCTGTGAAACTGGTTAAATGACTAGAGGGGTGGAATGAAAGAGGGAGTTGAGGGGAAGGGTAGTATAGGTGAGATAGGCTCACTTAAATGAGAGATTTAAAAGTTAATTCTGCTCGGTTGTAAGCCACCCAAGTAGAAATATGAGTTGCTGTCCTCCCAATTTGCATATGGCGTCCCTCTGGCCATGGAGAAACCAGGCCCAGGACAGTATGGGAAGGGGGAATTGAAATGGTTGGCAAGCGGAAGATCCCGTCGGCCTCGGCGGGGCCGTGTGTAAGTGTTCAGCGAAACCTTCATCAGAATACATTAATCAGCTAATCTTTCAGTCACTCTCAAATAAAAGATTGCGTTGACTGGGCACTACTGTAAAAGCCAAAGTATGAATGGATTTTTGAATGGATAAATAATGGAATTGGGTCTGGTACGTGTGGATGGATATCACAACATCAGCAGGCGTTTTTTTTTTTGTTTATTTTCCTCCACCATCTCCCACCCCCCTCTCGCTCCCCTTCCCAATCTCCGTCCTGCAAAGGAAAGATTTAGGAGACGTGAGGGGAAACTTTATCCACATCCCCGCCGCCGCAGAGATGATGGCGGGTATGTGGAATAAGCTGCCAGAGGAAAGCGGGTACAATTTCAATCTTTGTTAGACATTTAAACAAGTACATGAATAGGAAATATTTGGAGGGAGATGGAGGCAAATGAAGGTGAAGGTGGTTGTCAAAAATTGCAGCAGGATCTAGAATAAGTTGTGTAAGTGGACTGCGGAAAGGTGGTACAGAGAAATGTGAGGGGTTTCATTTTGGGAAGTCTAACATAGGCAGGGCCTATACAGTGAATGGTGGGGCTCTGGGAAGTGTTGTAGAGCAGAGGGATCTACGAGTACAGGTCCATGATTCCTTAAAAGTGGCATCTCACGTTGATAGGGTGGTCAAAAATAATTTCTATACATTGGCCTTCATCAGTCAGTGTTGAGTATAGAAGTTGGGAGGTCATGTTGCAGTTGTATTAGACGTTGGTGAGGCCGTATTTAGCGTATTGTGTTCAGTTTTGGGCACCATGTTATGGGAAATATGTTGTTAACCTGGAAAGGGTATAGAAAGGATTTACAAGGATGTTGCCAGGACTCGAGGGTCTGAGCTGTAGGGAGAGGTTGGGCAGACTAGGAGTCTCTTTCTTCCTTGGAGCGCAGGAAGATGAGGGGTGATCTTATTGAGGTGTTGAAAATCACGAGGTAAACGCACAGCGGGAAAATCGGGTAAACGCACAGTCTCTTGCTCGGAGCAGGGGAATCAAGAACTAGAGGACATGGGTTTAAGGTGAGGGGGGGGAAAGATTTAATAGGAACCAGAAGGGTAATTTTTTTACACAAAAGGGTGGTGGGTGCATGGATTGAGCTGCCGGAGGAAGTAGTTGAGGCAGATACTATCGCAACATTTAAGAAATAATTAGACGGGTACATGGATAGGACAGGCTTCGAGGGATACGGGCCTAATGCAGGCAGGTGGAACTAATGTAGATGGGACATGTTGGTCCACATGGGCAAGTTGGGCCGAAGGGCCTGCGTCAAACCTGGGGACTACCTCAGACACTTCAGTATTGATCGGCAGGTACAAGGAGGGTTGAAGGGCCTTTTTCGGTGCTGTTCGTTACTATGACACGCGGACTTTCCAAGACGAGTGTTCCTTTTTAAAATCAGATGCATGAACCGAGATTTGACCTTGATACTGATTCAGCTTGTTTTCCTGAAGGTTGATGCAGAACAAAAAATGCAATAATGATGGTTGATTTAACAAATTATTAACAAACTGTGTGGTTTGTAGGTACCCACTAGACGTGGCTCGACGGCGAATGCAATTGGGTTCCGCTTTGGCTGAGGCTGACAAATATGTGTAAGTACCAGTATTTCTGGCAACAATGCCAAAATGAAACATCTCTGTTTCTATCTGTGCTCCACAGTAAAGCACTCTTCACAAATCTCAGGTACATCTAAATCATTGACCGAAATATGACGAGTGGGCAGTTTTGATGTCCATGAGCAAAAAATTGATATCACATGTGTAGGAAGGAACTGCAGATCCTGGTTTAAAGTGAAGATGGACACAAAATGCTGGAACACCTCAGCGGGACAGGCAGCATCTCTGGAGAGGAATGGGACACTTCTTCAGAACGTCTCGACCCAAAATGTCACCCATTCCTTTTCTCCAGAGATGCTGCCTGTCCCGCTGAGTTACTCCAGCATTTTGTGTCTATCTAAAATGGATATCACAACTAAGTCCCAAAAACAATTGCTCACAGGGAGAACGCGCAAACTCCAAGCGTACAACTCACGCGGTCAGGATCGATCCTGGGTCTCTGGCATTGTGAGGCAGCGGCTCCTCCTGCTGCATCACTGATCACATGTCATCCTTTGACCTTGTTGCTGGCCGCTACATCTGTGGTGCAGTAGTTCTGTATGCCAAACCTGCCCATTTTGGCTTGGCTGACACTGCAGGTCATTGTGTGCTAGCTATCAGCTGCAAGGTAATAATTGCATGCCAGAGTGCTGTTTTGGATGAGAGCAGAGCCTCTGGTATTACTTTGCCAAGTCCACAGTCAGTGGACCCCAGTTTTGTGATCCCCTGATAGTTGGATATCTAACAGTAGGGACTATTCCAACTTCAGTGACCTTATGTTCATGCTGCAACCCTAGAAACCCCCAAGGGCAGCACGGTAGCACAGCGGTAGAGTTGCTGCCTTACAGCGAATGCAGCGCTGGAGACCCGGGTTCAATCCTGACTACGGGTGCTGTCTGTACGGAGCTTGTACATTCTCTCCGTGAACTGCGTGGGTTTTCTTCGAGATTTTCGGTTTCCTCCCACACTCCTGATGTCCAAAGACTTACAGGTATGTAGGTTAATTGGTTTGGTAAATGTAAAAATTGTCCGTAGAGGGAATAGGATAGTGTTAATGTGCGGTGATAGCTGGTTGTCGCGGACCTGGTGGGCCAATAGGGCCTGTTTCCGCCCTGTTTCTCTAAACTAAACTAAAAAAATCCCACAGAATGATTGGGTGGCCCGGTGGAACAGTGGTAGAGTTGCTGCCTTTCAGCTGCAGAGATCCGGGTCCAATCCTGACTACGGGTGCTGACTGTATGGAGTTTGTACATTCTCCCTGTGGCTTGCGTGGGTTTTTCCAGTTTCCTCCCATTTCATTTTCCTACACATCCCTCCACTACCATCTCTACAGTTTGAATTCTCCCTTTCCAAGTTCTGGCAATTGATCTTTAAACCTGAAACATTAACTGGTTCTCTTTCCACAGATGTTGCCTGACATTCTGCATGTCGACAACATTTCTAGCATCTGCAGTCCTTGATTTCTATAACCATCAGTTTAGTGTAGAGTTACAACGCAGAAACAGGCCATTTGGCACGCCGACCAGCGATCTCTGTACACTAACACTATCCTGCACACTAGGGACAATTTACAATTTTACCAAAGTCAATTAACCCATATACCTGTACATCTTTGGAGTGTGGGAAGAAACCAGAGCACCCGGGGAAAACTCGTACAGGTCATGGGGAGAACGTACAAACTCCATACAGGCAGCACCCGTAGTCAGGATCGAACCTGGATCTCTGGCGCTGTAAGGCAGCAATTCCACTTCTGCATCGCTGTGCTGCCCCTGATGGTCATCAAACATAGAACGGTACAGCACAGGATCGGGCCCTTTGGGATAAGTTTGTTCTGAACTTGAAGCCAAGTTAAACTGATCTCATCTGCCTGTACCTGATCCCTAACCCTCGATCCCATGCACTTCTATGCATCCATCTAAAAGCTTCTTAAACACCACTACGGTATCTGCCTCGACCACTACCACCCCTGGCAATGCGTTCCAAGCCCCCACCCTCTTTTAATCAATGATGTTGTCATTATTCAGTTAATTCGGAAGGAAAATAATGATGTGTAAATGATGATGATGGTTTCTTGTTCTATCTTTCTCCTTCATCAGGACAATGTCCAAGACTCTGAGATATGTCTACGATCAACATGGCTTACGGAGGGGCCTGTACCGAGGCCTCACTCTCAATTACATCCGCTGTATCCCCTCGCAGGCTGTGGCCTTTACCACCTACGAACTGATGAGGCAGGCTCTTCACCTCAACTGAGGGACCATCGAGTTCATCGTCACAACCACCAAGTATCAATCATGAGAAGATTTGCCTCTGCTGACTGTTCCGCCCGTCTTTGGAGACGATTATTTATTTAATGAAGTGACTGTAATTCAGGTTTGAAGATCGGCATCAGTGTGCTTCGGTCAAGATTTTGCTTTTTCCTTCAGAATTACGCCACAGTTTCATTAATGTCATTTCAAAAGAGCTGAAGGGCCTCGGTAGAACCATCATTACACGGGTGGCCCCTTTGACCGTGCTGCCGGGTCTCAGTGCCGCACTGGAGTGCCGGCCAAGGAATTTAGCTTCCGTTCTCTCCCGGTAAGCCACACTTCAAAATCTATTAACTCGGGCAAGAGCGCTGCCAGCTGGACTGTACCTGCTGAACCACATGCGAGTCTGGCCCTGTGCATAGACACGATGGCGTCCGTTAACTGAGATACAAATGCCACATCCACCCTCCACAAGCTTTCAGCTGTGAGGAAACCATTCAAACCCAACAAGGGAAAGATCCTTTGTATCTACTGTTCAGAGCATTTCACTGCATCTAGAGATGTGCACCTTCCATAAGCTTCCAGCTCTGAGGAAACCATCCTTCAGCCCAACTTAATGAGAAGACCCTTTGTATCTCCCGTTCATAACATTTCACTGCACCTACACCTTCCATAAGCTTCCCGTTCATAGCATTTCACTGCATCTACAGAAGTATTGACTTGGAAATAACTTGTCGAGAAATTGACTTGAAGCTCAACTTAACTCAAACTTCTCTACATAAAATGAAGCATTGCTGAAGTGGTCGCTGGTTTAGGACATGCCCGTTTCCTCCACTGCCAACAGGGATCGGAGTTATTTGGGGAAACGCAGAAGATCTGGGACCAGCTCAACCAGCAGGGTTTGGAAATGAGAGCTGGCAGTCCACGGGTCTGCAGAGTCTCGTCAACGCCTGGCTACGACTGGCACAAAGTCCATCACTAAACGCCGCACATGTTCAAGACCATCAAAACCATCACATTTCTCGGTATTTATTTCTTGTAATCTTCAACTGCAGTAAATCCTTGTGAACATTTGTTGCTGCTGATGTTTTATTGTATTCTGCTTCATTGGAGGCAGGAGATCATACAATCATATAAATGAGTCACATTAATGTCATATATCTAGTGATGCTGTCATGTTTCAGGGCAGCAATGGCAAGGCCATCTAGGAGCAGAATTAGGCCATTCAGCTCATCAGGTCTACTCCGCCATTCAATCATGGCTAATCTATCCCTCTCAACCCCATGCTCCTACTTTCTCCCCATAACCCCTGACATCTGTACTAATCAAAAATCTGTCCATCTCCGCCTTAAAAATATCCATTGATATTAAAACAATTCCTCCTTGTCTCCTTTCTAGAGTTACGTACGCCCTTTAATTCTGTGATTAAGCTTCTGTTCCGAGACTCCCACAAGTAGAAACATTGTCTCCACATGCACTCTATCCAGGCCATCGTTGAGTTGGTCATGGAACATAGAAGGGTACAGCTCAGGACTCGACCCTTTGGGGCATGTTTGTGCAGAACATGATGCCATGTTAAACTGATCTTATCTGCCTGTACTGGTTCCCTACCCCTCGATTTCCTGCACCTGTATGCATCTATCTAGAAGCCACTATCATATCTACACCACTACCACCCCTTGTCTGTGTGGGGGGGGGGGGGGGGGGGAGTAAATAAACTTGCCCCGCACATCTCCTTGAAAACTTTCCCCCTCCCACCTTATGCCCTCACGTGGGAATATGGTTCTGACTACCCTATTTATGCCCCTCATAATTTTGTATATTTCTATCGAGTCTCCTCGATCAACTTCTGATGATCCAGACCAAATAATCCATGTCTATCCAACCACTCCCTGTAACTGAAACACTCTAATCCAGGCAGTGTTCTGGTAAACTTCCTCTGCACCCTCTCCAAAGCCACCACACTCTGATATTGTAATGGGGTGACGAGAACAGCACACAATCTTCTAAATGCAGCCCAACCAAAGTCCTATAGAGCTTTAGGGTGGCACAGTGGGGCATCGGCAGAGTTGCTGTCTAACAGCACCAGAGACACAGGTTCAATCCTGACTACGAGTGCTGTCTGCACGGAGTTTGTAAGATCTCCCTGTGACCGCGTGGATTTTCTGTGGGTGCTCCGGTTTCCTCCCACACTCCTAAGACGTGCAGGTTTGTAGGTTAATTGGCTTTGGTTAAAAATTATAATTGTCCCTCGTGTGGATAGTGCGTGCTTACCGGGGGTGATCGCTGGTCGGTGTCGACTCGGTGAGCCGAAGGGCCTGTGTCCACGCCGTGTCTAAATTATAGAGCTGCATCCTGACTCTTATACTCTAATCCTCATGACCTTCAGAAGGCCAGATGGTGAAAGAAGCAGGAAGTTAGTGCAGTGTCAATATTTGTGTCTTGGTGGGTGGTTGATCGGAAAGTGATAATGATTGACTGGAATTTGCAGATGCTGGTATTTCCACACACTGGGTGTATGAGGAACATGCTCATCTCCAAGTATTTGAGGTGTTCTAAATGTATCTTTATAGGTTACAAAATAAAACACAGTGCTGCAGTAGCATAGGTCAGGAAGCATCTCTGGCGAAGAGAGATAGGTGGCGTTTTGGGTCAGGACCCCTTTTCATGTCAGTTCCACCTTGGAAAGAGCCTCTTAACCGTGATTTTTAGTTTTACAGGTACAGCATGGCGACAGGCCCTTTGGCCCACCAAGTCTGCACCGACTAGCAAGCAATTTTTGCCCCGTACACTCACTACCCTACACACTAGGGACAATTTACCATTTTTACCCAAGCCAAATTACCTACAAACCTGTATGTCTTTGGGACATGGGTGGAAACCAGACGTCACGGGGAGAACATACAAACTCCATAAGACAGCTACCGTAGTCGGGATCGAAACGAGGTATTCAACCCTATAAGGCAGCAACACTACCACTGAGCCACCGTGCCGCCCCACAGTCAATGTTAAACCATAGATTAGCTCGGGGATCTCCAAACTATGGCCCGCAGGCCACATCCAGCCCACCACGAGATTTTATCCGGCTCGCAGCAAGCACACGTTCCGTGTGGTGGGCTATTTAGCGGGTTCTACAGTAGCGCAGGAACTTACACGTCAGTTTGTCGCAGGCTATTAATTTGAGGATTTGTGTGCAGCTGCTGACAGGTTACCGTTAGTTGCAATTGTCTAATACCCAGGGGTGCAGTGCTGCAGGAGCACACCAGAACCTCTGTTTTTAAAAAAAGCCAAAATAAACAGCCAAAATAAACCGGTGTGTCAGCTAGCTGGATTGTCAGCACTCACAAACCAGTATAATCGCATTTGAAATCTGCAAGGGGCAGGCCCTTAATCAACAACAGAAGGTTCCCAAAATAGACATTTTACTGAGCTCTGCCAAGAGATTAGCAGGCTCGTACTTGAGAGTAAATGTAACAGCTTGACCATAATCCACCATGGACCTTGATTAATATCAAATTGAACAAACCGAGCAAGAGTGAACATTTATTTATTGGGCGCCACACTTTATAATTATCCAAAGTATATTCTACTCTTCGCAGATGTACATTAAGTAGTAGTCTTCGCTTATCCCTTTCTTTGAATCGAGAAGCAGCAGGGATTTGGACGACAACAGCCAAGACCAAGTACCTCGCTCAATTCTTCTTGTCGAACCACCACTGGTCCACTGCAGGGAGAAACACAAACGGCAAATAAACGCACGTGCAAATGTAGCGCCTCGTGTCAAAAACGCGTTACGAAACCACGCTGAGGAAGACTTAGCAAGGTCTGTCCAGGTAGTGCAGGGGATGGGGCTTCAGGCTGGGTCTGCCTTGGAGAAAGTCCACAGTGGACATCCCCATAACTTAGTGGTCGGCCGCAAGTCAGTTTGACCACTTGACTAGGTTTGTAGGCTAAGTGGCTTGGTATGAATGTAAAATTATCCCCAGTGTGTGCAGGATAGTGTCGATGTGAGGGGATCGCTAGTCTTTAGAAGGATAAGGGGCAAACCTCATTGAAATGTACCGAATAGTGAAAGGTTTGGATAGAGTGGATGTGGAGAGGATGTTTACACTAGTGTCTAGCACTAGAGGTCATAGCCTCAGCATTCCTATAGGAAGATGAGGAGGAATTTCTTTAGTCAGAGGGTGGTGAATCTGGAATTCATTGCCACAAAAGGCTGTGGATGCCAAGTCAGTGGATATTTTTAAGGCAGAGATAGATAGATTCTTGATTAGTACGGGTGTCTGGGGTTGTGGGGAGAAGGCAGGAGAATGGGGTCAGGAGGGAGAGAGATCAGCCATGATTGAATGGCAGAATAGATGGGCCATGATGTTGCTCCCATCACATACGACCTTATGACAACTACAATACTGGGATCAATCCACCAAAACCATGTTTAATGTATTGTAGGCGCTTTGGTTCACGAGGGGCATGTATTGGGCCTGAGCTACAGGGAGAGGTTGAGTAGGCCGGGACTCTTCCTTGGAACTCATGAGGATGAGGGGTGATCATGTAAAAATCATGAGAGAAATAGATCGAGTATACGCACATTCTCTTGCCCAGAGTAGGGGAATTTCCGTTACTTTTTATTTCCGACGAGGTCTAACAACAATTAACAGGTGCTGTACTAACACAATGAAAAGACATCTTGCAGACATGGGGAATATTGCAGAAAATACAAGGGCAAAATACTGGAAATTAACCAAAAATACTATGTTCTGAACAGACTTTAACAGTAATTTATCGACCGTGGATATGGTAGCACGTTTCAATTGCACTAGAACTGAATTTTTAACAGCTTCGCTTGCCACAGACAACGCTGTGACTTTTGAAGTGATGTAAATCCATTGTTGTTAGTTTAGTTTGCAGGCACAGCACGGAAACAGGCCCTTTGGCTAACCGAGTCCACGCCGACCTGCAATCCCCGCACACTGACATTATCCTACACACACACACACACACACGAGGGACAATCAATTTTACCAAAGCCAATTCATCTACAAACCCGTGCCTCTCTGGAGTGTGGGAGGAAACCGGAGCACCCGGAGAAAACCCACGCATGTCGCAGGTGTAAACTTCGTAGAGGATCGAACCTGGGTCTCTGGCCCCGTAAAGCAGCAACTGTACCTCTGTGCCACTGTGCTGTCACAGTGACCCAGCCTATTCTTGACCTGCCAAGTGAGCTATACCTGGCATGGACATTTGGTCTTTATTGTCCAATGCAATTAGATCGCACAATGAATTTGCCACGGGAGAACTGTGGAAAGGGTACATAATCCAGATGATCCCATCTCTTAGTTATAATCGAGTATTATAAAAGAGTTCAGTAAAAGTGTTGGGGAGGTGCCACTGACTAACGGAACAACGAGAGAGTCCAGAAACCACTCACGATTGGCTGCCGTTGAGTCGCCCATTCCAAATTCTGGCAACTGCACAAAAATAGACAAAAGTTTAGAAATGTTTTAATTTTAACTGTAACATCAAATGGAACAAAAGCAGTAACAGGAGCTTGGCTGCAACCTTCACCTGGTCCGCCCTGTTTCGACGAATGCAATCAACCCGGCATGTCCTACAACTTTAGGCTGTGCGCGCCATACGCAAGAAGAAGAAGGAGCTTGGTCTTTGAAAGAACTAGCCATCAGAATTACTCCCACAGTTAGGCCCAAACGGCTGGAGGAACTCAGCGGGTCAGGCAGCATCTCTGGAGGAAAAGGATGGGTGACGTTTTGAGTCAGGACCCTTTCATCAGATTCCGTCACCCATTCCTTCTCTCCAGAGATGTTGCCTGGCCCGCTGAGTTAATCCAGCTTTTTGTGTCTACCTGTCTAAATGCTTCTTAAACGTTGCAACAGTCCCAGCCACAACTACCTCCTTCAGCTGCTTGCTCCACATATCCACCACCTGTTGTGTGAAAAAGTTACCCTCCAGATTCCTATTAAATCTCCCCCCCCCCCCCCATGTCCTCGGGTTCTTGATTCCCCTTCACTGGGCAAGAGGCTCGACCTATTCTATAATAGTCTACCTAATCTATTCCTCTCATGATTTTGTACATAAATCTGATACCCGATACCCGATATGCTTGGGAGATTTATCTCCCTTCATACATCGTAGGACATCCTGCACCTCCTCACGATAAAACAGAAATGTCTTCAGGACATTTCCATTACATTTCCCTCTAAACCTTTCCTATCCATGTCCCTGTCCAAACATCTTTTAAATGTTGTTATAGTTTCTGCCTCAACTATCTCCTCCGGCAGCTCGTTCCATACAGAGACATCAGCCAAGTCAGTGGATATTTTTAAGGCAGAGATAGATAAATTCTTGATTAGAACGGGTGTCAAGGGTTATAGGGAGAAGGCAGGATTATGAGGCAGAAATCAGCCATGATTGAATGGCAGAGTAGACATGATGGGCCGAATGGCCGAATTCTACTCCTATATTTTGTGAACGTGTCCAAATGTCAGACAATTGTCTGTCTCCTGTTATGCTCTAGGTAGATGAAGGTATTTCAAATGTATGACACAACTAACATACACTAGATACCACACATAGACACAAAGTGCTGGAGTAACTCAGTGGGGCCGGACAAAGTTTCCGGAAAAAGGGATGGGCGATGATTCGGGTCAGGACTGTGATGTATATGTACCAATTTCCCTTGCATGGAGAGTGGATCCGGTGGCTTAAGTCCAGCCATTCTTTTCATTCGTTTTTTTCTTAAGGCCCTGTTGTGACTAGCACAATAAATACACGTCCGCCATCTTGTAAGAAAGATTTAATCTGAACAACCAACCAAAACTTCTAGAAGGCCACGTGACCTCAGTCACGAGGCACAGGCACATTTGCCAGCTTCTGCTTTTGGCCTCAAGGGGTACTGGCATTTATATTAAATATACATCACATCTTCCCCTTCACTTTAATTACATCACAAGGACCCTCAAGTCTGAAGAAGGGTCCCGACTGAAACGTCACCCATCCTTTTTCTCCTGAGACGCTGCCTGGCCTGCAGTGTTACTCCACCACATTATGTCTATCGTTGGTATCAACCAGCATTCTAGATCTTTGCTTCCAGAAACCACAAAGTAGCATTTACAAGGCACACATCACCAGCTCGCATCCGAGACCAAACAGCAAACTATTGCTGTTGAAATGGGTATCCTTTTGATCAGTGTACTCACTTTATTCAAAATAGTTGCAGCATCAGGTTCAGAGCACAGGGACGGGCTGCCAGACACAGTGGTGTTTGTACTGTGAAAAGAAATGAATGTTTGGTAAACAGGCCAAAGTCTAGAGCAGTTTGGCATATCACAGTGGGGTCAAAAACAACACTTCACGCTGCCTCGGCAAGGCCACCAGCATAACCAACGACAAGTCTCACCCTCGTCACTCCCTCTTCTCCCCTCGCCTCTCAGGCAAAAGGTACAGAAGTGTGAAAATGCACACCTCCAGATTCAGGGACAGTTTCTTCCCAGTTGTTATCAGGCAACTGAACCATCCTCGCACCCACTAGAGAGCGATCGGTTCTGAGCTACTATCTACCTCATTGAAGACTCTCGGTCTATCTTTTATCGGACTCTACTGGACTTTAATGTACTAAACGTTATTCCCTTCATCCAGTATCTGTACATTGTAATCAATCATGTATTATTTTAGTTTAGTTTAGAGCAGGGAAACAGGCCCTTCCGTGCACCGAGACAGTGCCACACTGCCATCCCCGCACACTAACACTATTCGACACACTAGGGAGAATTTACAATTCCTGCAGAAGTCAATTAACCTACAAACCTGCACGTTTTTGGAATGTGGGAGGAAACCGGAGCATCCGGAGAAAACCCACTTGGTCACAGGGAGAATGTATAAACTCCGTACAGACAGCACGCGTAGTCAGGATCAAACCCGGGTGTCTGGCGCTGTGAGGCAGCGACTCTAACGCTGCGACACTCTTGACAGATGTTGATGGCAAACACAGAATACCCATTTCCAACACAAAAGATTCAACCCTTTCACAGCCAGTGCACACTCTTCAATCTGTCCCCACACAAGTTGTCCAAACAACAATTAACAACAGGTCACGTTAAGGTCATTCATGACAACAAAGTGTAATATTCCCTTTAGATTAGCCGGTGTTATCTCCATTTCATCAGTCATTGTAACACTTACCAGTTGATTCCTTCAGTTGGGGCTTGTTTCATTATCAGAGCTTTCCAAAAAGCATGTGTGCTTTTGATCACCTTCATGGCAAAGTCCTGAAAGCAAAGACATTGTGTGTTAGAGTCAGAGTGATAAAGCATGGAAACAGGTCCTTTGGCCCAACTTGTCCACACATGTCCCAGCTACATTAGTCCCACCTGCCTGCGTTTGGTCCCTATCCCTCCAAACGTGTCCTATCAATGTACCTGTCTAACTGTTTCTTAAACGATTTCATTAACTGTGTTAATAAACTTCAACGCACCTGCTCAACGAGCAATTCCAATGGCAATCAACCCGCAGGCCACTTGTCGAGCAGACTGCTCACGAGGGTACGTACAGAGTGGGGGATTGTTGCGGGAATTTGAGGGAGTGTAGCATGGGTTCACAAGGTTAATTACCGGGATGGCGGGGCTGTCATATGTTAGAAACATAGAAAATAGGTGCAGGAGTAGGCCATTCGGCCCTTCGAGCCTGCACCGCCATTCAATATGATCATGGCTGATCATCCAACTCAGTATCCCGTACCTACGTCTCTCCATACCCCCTGATCCCTTTAGCCACAAGGGCCACATCTAACTCCCTCTTAAATATAGCCAATGAACTGGCCTCAACTACCTTCTGTGGCAAAGAATTCCAGAGATTCACCACTCTCTGTGTGAAAAATGTTTTCCTCATCTCGGTCCTAAAAGATTTCCCCCTTATCCTTAAACTGTGACCCCTTGTTCTGGACTTCCCCAAGTCTCACCCTGCTCACTCCCTCTTCTCCCCTCTCCTTTCAGGCAAAAGGTACAGAAGTGTGAACACACACACCTCCAGATTCAGGGAGTTTCTTCCCAGTTGTTTTCAGGCAACTGAACCATCCTAGAGAACGGTCGGTCCTGAGCTACTATCTACCTCATTGAAGACCCTCGGTCTATCTTTTATCGGACTCTGCTGGACTTTATGTACTAAACGATATTCCCTTCATCCAGTATCTGTACACTGCGGATGGCTTGATTGTAATCAATCATGTATAACTTTAGTTTAGTTTAGAGCATGGAAACAGGCCCCTCAGTGCACTGAGTCCGTGCCAACTGCGATCCCCGTACACTAACACTATTCGACACATTAGGGATAATTTACAATCCTTACAGAAGTCAATTAACCTACAAACCTGCACGTTTTTGGAACGTGGAAGGAAACCGGAGCATCCGGAGAAAACCCACAGGGAGAATGTATAAACTCCGTACAGAGAGCACCCGTAGTCAGGATCGAACCCGGGTCTATGGCGCTGTGAGGCAGCAACTCTACCGCTGCGCCACTGTGTCACGATGAGAGAGAAGTAAAATGGATCAGGATATGTTCCATTTGGAGATACAGCGTGGAAACAGGCCCTTCGGCACACCGAGTCCTCGCCGACCAGCAATCCCCACACATTAACACTATCCTACACACACTAGGGACAATTTTTTACACATACACCAAGCCAATTAACCTGCAAACCTGAACGTCTTTGGAGTGTGGGTGGAAACCGAAACTCTCGGTGAAAACCCACGTGGTCACGGGGAGAACGTACAAACTCCATACAGGCAAGCACCCATAGTCAGGATCGAACCCGGGTCTCCGGCACTGCATGGGCTGTAAGACAACAACTCTACTGCTGCGCCACCGCGCCAGCCCCTCATATATATGCGAGGAGAGTAGAAGGATGGGCATGGATTGGAAATCGAGTCCGAGGACACGAAGAATCTGCACTACCTTAAAACAGCGTAGAGAACCAGAAGCCACAATACCTTGTCCTTGAATTCGCCGTCGAACGCAAACTGGTTTTCAGGTTTACCATCAGGCAACTTGTATCGTTTGAACCAGTCAACGGAGGCGGTAAGATATCCCGGTTTCAACCTTTCCACATCATCGATATCTGGTTGCGAGAAATCAAAAAGTGCGGTCATTTGGATCTTTCTCCGGGGTGGCACCATCATCAAAGTTTAAAATAAAAGATTTAACGTCTCCTGAAAAGATAACCAATGATCCCCATCACTGTGACCAACCGTGACGAAGACTATTTTATAAATGGGATGAGAATCCAGAAATCGGAGGTGCAAAGGGACTTGGGAGTGCTGGTGCAGGATTCCCAAAAAGCCAACTTGCAAGTGGAATTGGTAGGAAAGAAAGCAAACTCAATGCTAGCAATTATTTCAAGAGGAGTGGAATACAAAAACAGGGATGTAATGCTGAGGCTCTATAAGGCGCTGATAAGGCCGTATTTGGAGTATTGCGAGCAATTATGGGCGCCATATCTGAGGAAGGATGTGCTGGCTCTGGGACTTTGGAGTTACAGCGTGGAAACAGGTCCTTCGGCCCACCGAGTCTGGCAATCACCCCCGCACACTAACACTATCCTCCTACACACACTAGGGGTAATTTACCATTTTACCGAAGCCAATTAACCTGCAAACCTGCATGTCTTTTGGGGTGTGGGAGGAAACCAGAGCACCCGGAGAAAACCCACGCAGTCACAGGGAGAACGGACATACAGACAGCAGCCGAGGTCAGGATCGAACAGAAAAGTAGCTGCAGGAGTAGGCCATTCGGCCCTTTGAGCCAGCAACCCCATTCAATATGGCCATGGCTGATCATCCAGAATCTGTACCACGATCCTGCTTTCTCCCCATATCCCTTGATTTCGTTAGCCCCAAGAGCTAAATCTAACTCTCTCTTGAATACACCCAGTGAATTGGGCTCCACTGCCTTCCTTGGCAGAGATGGTAAAGAACCCGGGTCTCTGGCGCTGTGAGGCAGCAACTCTACCACCTCGCCCACCAGGAGTGCATGAGTTAGGCAGGTAAAAGCCCGCGTGAACTTACTATTAAATTGATCTGCCTCAGGATCTTTGATATCAATGGCAATAATTTTCCAGTCGGTTTCACCTTCATCAATCAAAGCCAGAGTCCCTAGAACTTTAACCTGGATCACCTCACCTCTTGTGCACACCTGAGAACAAACAAATGGAACAAAACCAAAAGCATTAAATCGTCCCAGGCTGTGTCCAGGCGCCGACCTTTCACTGTCAAGACAAGCAAATCTCAAAAGAGAGGCTGGGATGGAGTGGATGTGGAGGGGATGTTTCCACTCGTGGGAGAGCCCAGGACCAGAGGGCACAGCCTCGGAATAAAAGGACATTCTTTTAGATAGGGGATGAGGATGAATTTTTCTTTGAGCCAAAGAGTGGTGATTCTGTGGAATTCATTTCCACAGATGGCTGTGGAGACCAAGTCATTGGGTATTTTTAAAGCAGAGATTGACAAATTCTTTATTAGTAATGGGCCTGTCCCACTTAGGCTATTTTTTTGGGCGACTGCCGAAAAAAATGTCAACAGGGTGAAAATTTTTCGGCGACAGTGCCAACAATTTGGGCTGTCATAGGTTGTCAAGTCAAGTTTATTCGTCACATACACATACGAGATGTGCAGTGAAATGAAAAGTGGCAATGCTCGCGGACTTTGTGCAAAAAGACAAACAAACAGACAACAGTCATAGGTGCTGTTGTAGATTGTTGCCAGGTTAACGTAGGTTGTTGCCACTTTGGTGAATTCCATTGTCTTTGCTGCTGGCAGTCGCCTAAAAACAAATCGCCTAAGCGGGAGAGGCCCATAAAGGTGTTTAAAATGATGGGCAATATCTCCCTCCCATCCCCTCAACTCACCTTAAACGTATGACCTATGGCTCTCGATTCCCCTACTGGGCAAAAGACTAAAGCGGTTACCCGATCTATTTCTCCCATTCCTCTGAACAGTCAGACTTTGCTGGAGGAAGACATCTTGTGGAATGTCTGATTTGCCAAACCTTCACACTCACTTTATTTATCCTGGCGCCTGCACTCGCATCCCAGGCTGTGGTGCGTTTAAGAAAGAACTGCAGATGCTGGGAAAATCGAAGGTAGACAAAATATGCTGGAGAAACTCAGCGGGTGAGGCAGCATCTATGGAGCGAAGGAATAGGTGACGTTTCCGGTGGAGACCCTTCTTCAGACGGGAAAAAGAAAGGAAGTAGGCGGAGACAGTAGGACTGGTGGGAGAACTGGGAAGGTGGGAGGGGATGGAGGGAGAAAGCAAGGGCTATCTGAAATTAGAGGTCAATGTTGGGGTAAACTACCCAAGCAAAATATGAGGTGCTGTTCCTCCAATTTGCGCTGGGCCTGACTCTGGCAATGGCGGAGGCCCAAGACAGAAAGCTCAGATTGGGAATGGGAGGGGGTGTTGAAGTGCTGAGCAACCGGGCGATCAGGTTGGTTAAGAAGCGAACCCGGTGGGCCGAAGGTGTTGTGTCGACACTGTATCTCTAAACTAAACTGTAATGTTCGAGGATAGTCAGGGCTACACTTGGAACAGTAAGTTGCAAGTGACAACCTTCAAATGACTGAAACGAATAGTGGAAAAAGACTTCACAGGTAACTGTCCCTTCACACATATTTTAACAGAAGGTAGACTCAAAATGGTGGAGTAACTCAGCGGGATAGGCAACATTTCTGGAGGGAAGGAATGGGTGACCCTTCTTCTCTCCAGAAATGCTGCCTGTCCCACTGAGTTCCTCCAGCATCTTGTGTCTATCTTCCTTCAAGCACATTTTAACAGAAGACATTTTCTAAACACCAGCTGAAAGCTGCCATACTTTGGTTCCGATTTCACAGACATCAATAGGATCATTGTCTCCAGCATATCCAGTCAATTCATCGGTGTGCTTGGGGTCTTCCCAAGTCTGGAGAGAGAGAAAAGCAAAGCAGGAATTACACGGAAAGAACTGGTTTCACTATTCAGTCTACAGTATTCACCAAGTTCAAGTTCAACTGAGTTTATTGTCATGTGTCCTTGATAGGCCAATGAAATTCTTGCTTTGCTTCAGCACACAGAACATAGTAGGCATTTACTACAAAACAGATCAGTGTGTCCATATACTATAATATAAATATATACACACATGAATAAATAAAATGATAATAAAGTGCAAATAACAGATAATTGGTTATTAATAATCAGTTTTGTCCGAGCCAGGTTTAATAGCCTGATGGCTGTGGGGAAGTAGCTATTCCTGAACCCGGTTGTTGCAGTCTCAGGCTCCTGTACCTTCTACCTGAAGGTAGCAGGGAGATGAGTGTGTGGCCAGGATGTTGTGGGTCTTTGATGATACTGCCAGCCTTTTTGAGGCAGCGACTGCGATAAATCCCCTCGATGGAAGGAAGGTCAGAGCCGATGATGGACTGGATGGACCACAACTAGAGTGCGGTCCTGAACTACTATCCACCTCATTGGAGACCCTCAGACTATCTTTGATCGGACTTTACCGGCTTTGTCTTGCGCTAAACGTTATTCGTGTTATTCCCGTTATCACGTATCTCTGTACACTATGGATGGGTCGAATGTAATCATGTGTTGTCTTTTCACTGACTGGATAACATGCAACAAAGGTTCACTGTACCTTGGCACACTTGACAATAAACTCAACTCAAACCAAGACACATAAATTAGTTTTAGTTTTAGTTTTTAGTTTTAAAGATATGGTGTGAAAACATACCCTTCGGCCCACCGAGTCCACCCTGACTACGATCACCATACACTAGTTCTATCCCACACACGGGGCACATTTTATAGAAGCCAATTAAACTGCAAGCCTGCACGTCTTTGGAACGTGACCCAGATTCAAGCCTGACTACGGGTGCTGACTGTGCGGAGTTTGCACGTTCTCTCCGTGACTGCATGGGTTTTCTCCGGGAGCTCTGGTTTTCCTCCCACACTCCAAAGACGTATATATGTTTGTAGGCTAATTGGCTTGGTAAAATTCTAAATTGTTCCTAGTGTGTGTAGGATAGTGCCAGTGTAGGGGGGGGGGGGTCTCTGGTCGACAGACTCGGTGGGCCGATGGGCCTGTTGCTGCGCTGCATCTCAACATGGAGATAAACTAAAAAGCTATTACTTCTCCCCTTGTCCCTCACACGAAGGTGCTGGGCCTGACTTCTAACCTACTGGCCTTTAAATGGCTCCCACGTCAGATGAAGACTGATCCAATAACAGTGGCCGCCAAGCAACCCGCACCAGCTCTGGCCTAATACTATTGCAATCAGTCTTTCCCCAACTTAGCACTTTGCCTCAGAGTTCCTATCTAAAAATCAAAACCTCTAATAATAGGAACTTTAACGGAAGAGAGGAAATGCATTTCAAGTGGTAATAGGATATCACCAATAAACGAGAATGTAACACGGGCACAATCGTATCAGTATTTACATGGATGTTATACATTTTTAAGATAGCAATATCTTCCCACCCCTTTCGGCTGCCGTCTCAAATAGCCAGAGACCCGGGTTCGATGTTCGGCACGGACTTGTAGGGCAGAGATGGCCTGTTTCCGTGCTGTAATTGTTATATGGTTATATGGTTATATGATCCTGACCCCGGGTGCTGTCTGGGTGGAATTTTCACATTTAGTTTAGATACAGCACAAAAACAGGCCCTTCGGCCCACCAAGTCCACGCCGACCAGCTATCCCCGCACACTAACACAATCCACACACACACTAGGGACAATTTCACATTCATACCAAGCCAATTAACTCCTGCACCTATTTTTCTATGTTTCTAAAACATTTGAACAGATATAAGGATAGGACAGGTTTCGAGGGATATGGGCCAAATACAGGCAGGTGGAACATAGTATAGATGGGTAGGGCATGTGGTTCGGCGTGGGCAAGTAGGGCTGAAGGGCATGTTTTCCACGCTGTATGACTAAACCATTGCAGTACCTACATCAAAGTGAAGAGCTGACTCATCTGAATCAAGTCAAATGTAGCTATTTGCATGTGCAAGAACAATTGAATCGCACTCACCTGCGGCAGAGCACCGTAATTCCAAATATATCCCTTATAAGGGAAAATATTTGCCACAAATCGCAGGTTCCCCTTTTTAATGTCTTGCTTAATGGGATTCAAGGGTTCCATTGTTGCAATCTGAAAACAGAAGTTTGGTGAAGAAACATTGTCCGTTGTCCGACGACAGCAATGGCAGCTGACGTGCCGGTTAACAGCAGGCACTAGAGACGAGGGAAATCCAGCACGTCCCCAGAGACGGTCACCAATTCACCACGGAGAGCATTCTATCGTATTCACCTTGCATCGCAGCTTGCCATGGCAACAAACAAAAAATACCTTGTAAATCTGCTTTAAACCTACCTGTTCCATCTCAATGCCATGCACTCTATATGGAGAAACCACGGAGTGCAGATGCTGACTAATACACAAAAGGACACAAAGTGCTGGAGTAACTCAGCGGGTCAGACAGCATCTCTGGAAACATAAATAGATTAAAAAAAGACAATATTTTTGTCTTTGCTGTGTGTGTGTGTGTGTGTGTGTGTGTGTAAACACACGCATGTATATATCTTCACACACTCACACGTGTAGGAAGGAACTGCTGATTTGTTGGTTTAAACCGAAGATAGGCACAAAAGGCTGGAGTAACTCAGGGGGGCAGGCAGCATCTCTAGAGAGAAGGAATGAGTGACGTTTTGTGTCGAGACCCTTCTTTAGTCTCCAGATATGCTGCCTGGCCCGCTGAGTTACTCCAGTTTTTTGTGCCGGTTTTTTACCAGCATCTGCAGTTCCATCATACACATAAATAAATTCTTCCTCTCCTCCCTTCTAAAGGCACACCCTTTTATTCCTCTGGTCCTGGACTTTCCCACTAGACTCTCCCACCCCAGGCAGGACTCTCTGGTCTGGCAAGGATCCAGTTTCACTAGTAATTGAGCCACCCACCAATGCAAGGGTCAGGATATCACACTTTAGTTTATTTAGATTAGAGGTACAGCGGTGGAAACCGGTACTTCGGCCCGCCCATCAGCAATCCCCCCTACACGAGGGACGATTTACAATCCTTAGCAAAGCCAATTAACTTACAGACCTGTACGTCTTTGGAGTGTGGGAGGGAACGGAGGACCCCGGGAAAAACCAAGCGGGCCACGGGGTGAACATACAAACTCTGTACAGACAGTACCCGTAGTCAGGATTGAACCCGGGTCTCTGGCACTGTAAGGCAGACCGTTGCGCCACCGTGCCGACTGTTTGGCCAGGGTTCAGCTTCATTGGCAAGCAGTTAGTTGGGGATTGGTTGGCTTGCCTTTGGCAAGTGACTTTACAATCAGAAACAATAGCAAACACCAGCAATCACGGTTGTTCGCTGTTGGCTGACTGCCTGGACATTCCAGCCTGAGGCTGAAGTTCACTTGCAAATCCTCTAACCTCGTCTACTGTATTCGTTGCTCAAGATGTGGAGTCTTATACAGCGGTGAGGCCAAACATAGACTGGACAATCGTTTCGCTAAACACTTTTGCTCAGTCCGCCTAGACCTACCTGATCTCCTGGTTGCTAGACACTTTAATTCCCCTATCATTCCAACGCTGACCTTTCTGTCCTGGGTCTCCTCCGTTATCAGAGTGAGGCTAAACGCTAATTGGAGGAACAGCACCTCGTATTTCGCTTGGGCAGCTTAGAGGTATGAATATTGTTTTCTCTACCTTCAAGTAACCCCTGCATTCCTTCCTTCTCCATCGCTCCACCACCCGAATCGCACCAGCTTCTCGTTTACACCCAACAGCTAACAAAGGCCTGTTTCCTTTATCGTCCTTACTTTTTTGCATATCTTTCATTCATTGTTCTTTATCTCTCTACATCATCGTCTATATCTCTTGTTTCCCTTTCCTGTGACTTTCAGTCTGAAGGAGGGTCTCGACCCGAAACGTCACCCATTCCTTCTCTCCAGAGATGCTATCTGCCCCGCTGAGTTACTCCAGCTTTTTGTGTCTATCTTCGGTTTAAACCAGCAACTGCAGTTCCTTCCTACACGTCCCATTAGTTTTCTCCGAAACTAATCATAGACCAACAGATCCTCCCCTCTCCTAAACCACAAGTATCCAGCATGGATTTACGAAAGGTAAATCATGTCTGACGAATCTTATAGAATTTTTCGAGGATGTAACTAGTAGCGTGGATAGGGGAGAACCAGTGGATGTGGTGTATCTGGACTTCCAGAAGGCTTTCGACAAGGTCCCACATAAGAGATTAGTATACAAACTTAAAGCACATGGCATTGGGGGTTCAGTATTGATGTGGATAGAGAACTGGCTGGCAAACAGGAAGCAAAGAGTAGGAGTAAACGGGTCCTTTTCACAATGGCAGGCAGTGACTAGTGGGGTACCGCAAGGCTCAGTACTGGGACCCCAGCTATTTACAATATATATTAATGATCTGGATGAGGGAATTGAAGGCAATATCTCCAAGTTTGCGGATGACACTAAGCTGGGGGGCAGTGTTAGGTGTGAGGAGGATGCTAGGAGACTGCAAGGTGACTTGGATAGGCTGGGTGAGTGGGCAAATGTTTGGCAGATGCAGTTTAATGTGGATAAATGTGAGGTTATCCATTTTGGTGGCAAAAACGGGAAAGCAGATTATTATCTAAACGGTGGCCGATTGGGAAAGGGGGAGATGCAGCGAGACCTGGGTGTCATGGTACACCAGTCATTGAAGGTAGGCATGCAGGTGCAGCAGGCAGTAAAGAAAGCGAATGGCATGTTGGCTTTCATAGCAAGAGGATTTGAGTATAGGAGCAGGGAGGTTCTACTGCAGTTGTATAGGGTCTTGGTGAGACCACACCTGGAGTATTGCGTGCAGTTTTGGTCTCCAAATCTGAGGAAGGACATTATTGCCATAGAGGGAGTGCAGAGAAGGTTCACCAGACTGATTCCTGGGATGTCAGGACTGTCTTATGAAGAAAGACTGGATAGACTTGGTTTGTACTCTCTGGAATTTAGGAGATTGAGAGGGGATCTTATAGAAACTTACAAAATTCTTAAGGGGTTGGACAGGCTAGATGCAGGAAGAATGTTCCCGATGTTGGGGGAGTCCAGGACAAGGGGTCACAGCTTAAGGATAAGGGGGAAATCCTTTAAAACCGAGATGAGGAGAAATTTTTTCACACAGAGAGTTGAATCTCTGGAACTCTCTGCCACAGAGGGTAGTTGAGGCCAGTTCATTGGCTATATTTAAGAGGGAGTTAGATGTGGCCCTTGTGGCCAAGGGGATCAGAGGGTATGGAGAGAAGGCAGGTACGGGATACTGAGTTGGATGATCAGCCATGATCATATTAAATGGCGGTGCAGGCTCGAAGGGCCGAATGGCCTACTCCTGCACCTAATTTCTATGTTTCTATGTTTCTACAACCTCCCTGCTGTAATATGTGAAGAGCATTTCTGTGTAATCTATTAATCCCAGATGTCAAGTCAAGAAATCAACTTAGATTATGAAGCCAAGTGGGGGAAAATGACGTTGAGGAAAAGCTAAACTTCATCTACATCAGAGATACATAGATTCTTGACTGGTATGGATGTCACAGGTTATGAGGAGAAGGCAGGAGAGTGGGGTTGAGAAGGGAAGCTAGATCAGCCATGATTGAATGGAGGAGCAGACTTGATGAGCCGAATGGCCTAATTCTGCTTCTATCACGTATGAACTTATCAAACAGAAGGCGGTGAAAGACAACTTCAACCATCAGAACCTGGACACCATTTTAAGGCATGCAAGTATCCAGCAATTTGCTGTTTTTCCCCCCTCAATTCCAGCTCCCGCTCTCCCCCCCAGCTACAATCAGTCTGAACAAGGGTCCCATCCCGAAATGTCACCTGTCCATTTTTCTCCGGAGATGCTGCCTGATCCGCTGAGTTACTCCATCATTTTGTGTCTATCTTCAGTCGATACCAGCATCTGCAGTTCCTTTTTACATTTACCCATCAACTAGCTTTTATGGTCAGTTGCACATAGAAATTTGGAATTTGAAAATGCCGCCAATGCTGAGCGACTCGTGTACATTGTCTCAGTGGACTACGTCTAGACAATTTGTACTCAGTCTGAACGAGGGTCCCGACCTAAAACTTCATACATTCCTTTTCTGTTGTCTGTCTGTCCCGCTGTCTTGTTGATGCTGTCTGTCTCGCTGAGATACTCCAGCATTTTGTGTCTATCTTTGGTTTAAACCAGCAGCTGCAGTTCCCTCCTACAAACTTTGTACTTCATTAAAGGCTTGGGCCTAGATATTGTAATGCTTTGCTAAATTACCCCAGCATTGTGTGTGTGTATCATTTGTATAACATCACGAGGTTCGAATAAGATGAGGTCCACCATCTTTTGCCCAGGGGAGGAGAAGCAAAAACCTAAAGCAGATGCTGATTTAAAACCTGCTTCTGGTGAGTAGAGAACATATTATTGAGAACCTGTGGGCCAGCTTCTTCACAAAGAGGGTGGTGATTGTATGGCACGAGCCAGAAAAAGTGGTTGAGACATGTATAATTACAACGTTCAAGATATTTGGATAGATATTTAAATAGATAGGAATGGCTTAATGGAATAGGGTCCAAATGCAGGCAAATGGGACTAGCATAGATGGATATCTTAGTTTGCATTGAAGAGTTGGGCCCAAGGGTCTATTTATGTGCTACATTAGTCTTCAGTTCCTATGTCAATACAGGTCCACTACCGATGTTCCGGCTACTGGTGGTTCGGCACCTCCTTTAATCTGGACCCCCCCCCCCCCCTCCACCTTTCCGGGAAGTTCCCCTGAAAACGTGGCGCCTAGGCCATGTGAGGCGGCCGATGTCGACCTCATCCGAACTTCAGCGCTGTGCGGCGGTTCGATTTTGCCAGCTGTGGCCGGGGCTCTGGAACTCCGGCCCGGCCAGAGCCGGCAGATCCGTTCCCATCGCCGACTTCCACAGCCGACTTTGCGGGTCTGTATCTCAGCCCCCCTCTGTTGGCCCGGCAAGACGGATAATAAATGGCAAAGCTCTGGAACCAAGGGGGCCGGAAAATCAGTGGCGGACCTGTAATACACTCAATACAACTTCAGAGTGTTAAAGAATAGCTTGAAATGAGAACAAATGGCAAGTTATTTAAAAACCAAATGACATATTAATGGACAAAAATGTAGAATTACCTCCATCTTGGCAATGGTCCAACGAGGAACTTCAACAACCATGTTAAACACATTCTGCAGGGGAATTCACAGTTATGTATTAGCAAACACAATTTATTAGAGACCCACCATTTTGCCTGCTGGCACATACACACACTTAAACAGGTACCAAAGGTCAGAGTAATCACAGCAATAAATGAATGGTACTATATCTTTAAGATTAGCTATGAAGTAACCATGCAATGAACTATCAAAGCAACGCCTTTAGCTGGGAAGCAACACGATTGCAAAATGTCTGAAAATGAAACCATATTTAAGGGTTGCAGATTATAACAGCACTTGTCGACTCAAGCTGAAGAAGGGTCCAGACCCAAAACGTCACTTACCAACCATCCTGCCAACAAGATGGGAGAGCAGTCCTGAGCTACTACCCACTACATTGGAGACCTTTAGACAATCTTTAACCGGACTTTTCTCTGTGTTAATTCACTAACACTTGAAGCAAAACAGCCATATAGGCTCAAACAGGAAGGAAACATTTTGGGTCTCGCCCCAAAACGTCGCCCATTCCATTTCTCCAGAGATGCTGTCATTCTACCGTTGCTCCATAAAGAGTGTCCTGACACATGGCATCCTGGTATGGTATAGGGTGATTTCACGAAAGGTCACTGGAGCGTAGATCCGCACCCAAGTGACCGAAAATTTGAAGTGGAGGACATGCTACACTTCCGGTACATGTTAGTGAATGGGAAAAACACGCACTTTCACACCCGTTAAAAACATCGAAAACGGCCAGTTTTTGAGCTGCAATTTATTGTGCCAGTCGGGGTGACCGTGAGGCACAGCTACCTAAATTTACAGCCCAAAAAAAAGATAGAAACTAAGGTAAATTCAAGAGGGAGCTGAAGGTGCCAATCCAGCGGAAGTGAACAGCGGACATTTGCCGTGGAGATTTAAAGGTCCAAAATATCGGGAATTATCGCGTTTGCTCGCTGAATTTCATCAAAAGTAAGGCATTATTGACTTTTTTATCTTTATTCATTTGTTATATGAGAAGTTTTAAAAGTGAAAAATCCCTCAGTAAAATTGCAAAATCGCCCATGGTTCTCAGGTGGGTTTTAACATGCAAAATGAAAACGCTTCTGAAGCTACATTTACCATTTAAATAATGGTAAACTATCAATGCATTTTGAAATAAATTATACTCAGATGCAAGCTAAGGAATGGGATAATTGTCAGCTGTCAGTTGGACAAAATTAGGACATATTATTATTTTCCAAAATATATTTCTCAATGTTTCTTGTTTAAAGCCTGCACATGCACATTCACCCAAACTACTTATTTATTTATTCTTTATCATCTAATAACAGGCAAGCCTGCAGCATGGAATGTATTCGATGATAAATAAATAAATAAATGTAGTCGATGATTATTTCTTTATCATCGAAACATTGAGAAATATATTTCACCAACACACACCTGCCTGCCCTGGAAGAGATCGATAACTCTCGTTGCCTGCGGAAGGCATCACTCATCCTAAAGGACTCATCTCAACCCGCACATCACTTGTTTGCCCTTTTGCTCTAAGGAAAGCGTTACAGGTCCATCAAATCACACACCATAAGATTAACAAACAGTTTCTACCCCAAGGCCATCACCACTCTGAACTGAACACACAGCCCCCAGAGCCAATATTTTGCACTGCCACAGCACTACACTGTGAAATATTGCACATTATGACTTGCCGTTTTGTTATTCGTTATTATTTATCTGATACGTTGGAATTCCGCTCGGGCAGTGCGCCTGAAATTTTGTTGTATATATTTACAATGACAGTAAATTGTATTATTAATATTATTATTATTATTATTATTATTATCACCTGCAGGGTTACTGCAGCATTTTATGTCTATCTATGGAAACAAACCCTTCGACCTAATTTGTTCCTGTCGACCAAGATTCCCCATCTATACTAGTCTCACATGCTCACTTTTGGCCCATATCCCTCTAAATCTTTCCTATCCCAAGTAGTCCTGACCTATTATCTGCCTTATTATCCTTCAAACTATCTTTCATTGGACTTTATCTTGCACTAAACGTGATTTCCTTTATCATGTATCTGTACACTGTGGATGGCACAATTGTAATCAGGTACTGTTTACCCGCTGACTGGTTGGCACACAACAAAAAAGCTTTTCACTGTACCTCGGCAAACACGACTATAAACTAATCTAAACGTTCTCCGGAGATGCTGCCTGACCTGCTGAGCTACTCCAGCACTCAATCCTCAGCACTCAAGCCTTTGCAGTCCGGTTTACGAATCTTTATACAAGCTGGATGTAACAAATCGGGGACAGGAACAAAATAGAGTTTCAATTCTGGCCTCCAGCCCCCATCTGTGGAGTTTACCCCACTTTTTCAGTGACTGCACGGGTTTACCCGCGTGCTCAGGTTTCTTCTCGCATCCCAGAGGCACGATGGAAGGTTTGTTACAGGGCTAGATTATGCTGCTGTAAGTGTCTGGTGGGGAAAGAAAAAAATCAGATGGTGCTAATGGGCACACGAGGGAGAAAAGTGTAAGGTGAATGAAGCACGGAATGGGATTGCTCAGCGACCCAGCACAGGCTGAATGACCTTCTACATTTCTTGTGGAAACGTATCAACTTCCTAAAGGATTGGACAGGCTAGATGCAGGAAAAAATGTTCCCCATGTTTAAGAATAAGGGGTAGGCTATTTAGGTCTGAGATGAGGAAAAACTTCTTCACCCAGAGAGTTGTGAATCTGTGGAATTCTCTGCCACAGAAGGCAGTGGAGGCCAATTCACTGGATGTTTTCAAGAGAGATTTATATTTAGCTTTAAGGGCTAAAGGAATCAAGGGATGTGGGGAAAAAGCAGGAACGGGGTAGTGATTTTGGATGATCAGCCATGATCATATTGAATGGCTGCCTGTGCCGACTCGAAGGGCCGAAAGGGCAATGAACTCCACTGCTTCGCTACCTCTGACCGAAGAAATTCCTCCTCATCTCCTTTCTAAAGGTACGTCCTTTTATTCTGAGACTGTGCCCTCTGGTCCAGGACCCTCCCCAGAGATGCTGAGCAAAGGATGTGGATGGATGGGGCAAGAGATGTCCATTTATTACCTGTGACTCTGAAGCCCAAAGTGGGATGTCATGGAAAGGAGACAGGATCTGACCCTGGGAATTCCCTGCAAAAGACAACAATCAGATACAAGTACGATGAAATCTCCAAAACCAAGCACGCACCACCCTCACAACGACTACCAACTCCACCCCTCTTAATCTCTAACAAAACCTGTCCCTCTGCCTGATAGATCACCCAACTGGTTTCCTACAAACCTTCCCACCCTCTCTCCCTCCAACTAGTGCGTTCTCTTTCCTCAATTCAGCCTCTCACCTCTTTCCAGCCACCAATTATCTCTCCCCCCCCCCCGGCCAGACTCCTTCCTCTTTCCTCAAATTCACTCTTTTCCCGTCTCCCTCACCCATTTCCCTCCCTTCTCTCATCCGTTTCCTCTCCCTTCCCCACCCGCCCCGCTTCCTCTAAAACCTGGTACCCCTCCCCTCCTCTTTCCCCCTCGCCTCCACCACCACCCTCAAACCCAGCACACCCCCTCTAGTCCCCCACTCCTCATACCCACCAATCCACTACCCTTCCCTCCACCCCAACCAGTCTGCTTACCACCCCCACCCCTCTCTACCCACACCCTTCTTCTGCAACCTGCCATTTATCCCCTCCCCTCCTCCAATCCTTCCTCCACTGCTCTCCTCCACGCTTTCCCCTCTTCCTCCATGCTTTCTCCTCTACGTCCTCCACCCTCCCCTCTCCACTCTACCTCCTCCACCTCCCCATCTATCCTCCCTCCACTCTACCTCCTCCATCCCCTTCTACAACCATCCCTCCCACCACCCTACCCCCCTCCAACCTTCCCGCCACCCCCTCTCCTCCTCCTCCACGTCGTCCATTGCATCCTCTCCTCTATCCCTCCTCGCCTCCACCCTCATCACCTCACCTCCATCCTACCCTCATCTCCACCTTCCTTTCTACCACCTCCCTCCATCCGCACCCCTCCACGTCTCTTCCCCCGCTCCGTGTTCCTCCTGCCAGGCGGGCACTCACTGAGCTAGAGGCGGTAAGAGGTGGTGTTGCTCAGCCCGCGTTCCTCCACCCGGTACGTGGCGCCGACCCACGTCCAAAGATCTTAGTCCACGCTCCGCCGGCCCGGCCCGCACCGCGCCTGCGCGAGCCCAACCCCCGCCCCCGCCCCCCCCCCCCCGCTGCAGACGCTTCCGCCCCCGCCCCGCCCCTCCCCGCAACGCAACGCAATGCCCCGCAACGGCCGGCTCGACCATCACTTCCGCCCCGCTCCGCTCCGCACCGCGCCTGCGCGCTCCGGCCCGCCTCGCAGCGGGGCAGGTGGACAAGATCAAAGATCTTATAGCGGAGGGCAGTTGGACAAGATCAAAGATCTTATATCTTTGGACAAGATGGCGGAAAGGTTCCCCATCTGAAACGTCGCTCATTCCTTCTCTCCAGAGACGCTGCCTGTCCCGCTGAGTTACTCCAGCATCTTGTGTCTATCTTTGGTCAAGGGGGAGGGGTCACCATCCACCACCTCCTGCCTCATCTCCATTTCCCCTCCAAATCCCCTTCCATCTCCTCTCCCCTTTCCATCTCCCCTCTCCCCATCTAGCCTCTCCCCATCTCCCCTCACACATCTCTCCCCACACTTCTCCACCTTCACCATCTCACCCTCACCACAGAAGGTACACGGACAAGATGGAGTTACAGATGAAGCAGCAGGACACCAGAAGCCTGTGGCAGGGGCTACGGATTGTAACCAACTACCGAAGCACCGCTCCCTCATCCGCATGTGCCAGCACCTCCCTAGCTGACGACCTGAACTCCTTCTACGCTCGTTTCGAGAGGGGCAACACCACTCCAGGTCTGCCGACTATCGACAATACCGACAGCAGGCTGGCTACCGAAGCTGAAGGGAGGAATATGCACACATGGGAGGGAATACATCGAAGTCCCTCACCCTGAGCACAGGATCGCCCCAGGGTTGCGTCCTCAGCCCCCTATTGTACTCCCTGTACACACATGACTGTGTGGCTAGCTTCAGCTCCAATTCAATAATTAAGTTTGCTGATGACACTGTGGTGGTGGGCCTGATCTCAGACAATGATGAGAGGGCCTACCGGGAGGAGGTGGCTGATCTAGCACTCTGGTGCCAGGAGAACAGCCTCCTCTTGAACATCAAAAAAACGAAGGAGCTGATCATGGACTTTAGGAGGGCACATCATCCGAGGACGTACACTCCATTGAGTATAAATGGGGATCCTGTGGATAGGGTGAACTGTTTTAAATATCTGGGAGTCCACATCTCTGAGTATTACATCCTTCTTTGTAAGACAGTCCTGACATCCCAGGAATCAGTCTGGTGAACCGTCTCTGCACTCCCTCTATGGCAATAATGTCCTTTCTCAGATTTGGAGACCAAAACAGTACGCAATACTCCAGGTGTGATCTCACCAAGACCCTGTACAACTGCAGTAGAACCTCCCTGCTCCTATACTCAAATCCTTTTGCAATGAAAGCTAACATACCATTCGCTTTCTTTACTGCCTGCTGCACCTGCATGCCTACCTTCAATGACTGGTGTACCATGACACCCAGGTCTCGCTGCATCTTCCCCTTTCCCAATCGGCCACCATTTAGATAATAGTCTGCTTTCGCACCAAAATGGATAACCTCACATTTATCCACATTATACTGCATCCGCCAAACATTTGCCCACTCACCCAGCCTATCCAAGTCACCTTGCAGTCTCCTAGCATCCTCCTCACAGCTAACACTGCCCCCCAGCTTAGTGTCATCCGCAAACTTGGAGATATTGCCTTTAATTCCCTCATCCAGATCATTAATATATATTGTAAATAGCTGGGGTCCCAGCACTGAACCTTGCGGTACCCCACTAGTCACTGCCTGCCATTGTGAAAAGGACCCGTTTACTCGTACTCTTTGCTTCCTGTTTGCCAGCCAGTTCTCTATCCGCATCAATACTGAACCCCCAATGACTTGTGCTTTAAGTTTGTATACTAATCTCTTATGTGGGACCTTGTCGAAAGCCTTCTGGAAGTCCAGATACACCACATCCACTGGTTCTCCCCCCTATCCACGCTACTAGTTACATCCTCGAAAAATTCTATAAGATTCGTCAGACATGATTTACCTTTCGTAAATCCATGCTGACTTTGTCCAATGATTTCACCACTTTCCAAATGTGCTGCTATCCCCTCTTTAATAACTGACTCTAGCAGTTTCCCCACTACCGAGGTTAGACTAACTGGTCTGTAATTCCCCATTTTCTCTTTCCCTCCCTTCTTAAAAAGTGGGGTTAAGTTTGCTACCCGCCAATCTTCAGGAACTACTCCAGAATCTAAAGAGTTTTGAAAGATTATTACTAATGCATCCACTATTTCTGGAGCTACTTCCTTAAGTACTCTGGGATGCAGCCTATCTGGCCCTGGGGATTTATCGGCCTTTAATCCATTCAATTTACCCAACACCACTTCCCGGCTAACCTGGATTTCACTCAATTCCTCCAACTCCTTTGACCCGCGGTCCCCTGCTATTTCCGGCAAATTATTTATGTCTTCCTTAGTGAAGACGGAACCAAAGTAGTTATTCAATTGGTCCGCCATATCCTTGTTCCCCATGATCAACTCACCTGTTTCTGACTGCAAGGGACCTACATTTGTTTTAACTAATCTCTTTCTTTTCACATATCGATAAAAACTTTTGCAGTCAGTTTTTATGTTCCCTGCCAGTTTTCTTTCATAATCTATTTTCCCTTTCCTAATTAAGCCCTTTGTCCTCCTCTGCTGGTCTTTGAATTTCTCCCAGTCCTCCGGTATGCTGCTTTTTCTGGCTAATTTGTACGCATCATCCTTCACTTTGATACTATCCCTGTAGTAGGAGGCAACCGTGGCTGACAAGAGACGTTAGGGATAGAATAAAAAGAAAAGAAAAGATGTATAACACAGCAAAGAGTAGCCGGAAGCCAGAGGATTGGGAAACGTTCATAGGACAACAGAAGGAAACAAAACGGGCAATATGGGCTGAAAAGATGAAGTACGAGGGGAAGCTGGCCAGGAATATAAAGAAGGACAGTAAAAGCTTCTTTAGATATGTTAAGGGAAAAAGAGTAGCAAAGTCAAATGTGGGTCCCTTGAAGGCAGACACGGGTGAAATTATTATGGGCAACAAGGAAATAGCAGAAGAGTTGAATAGGTACTTCGGATCTGTCTTCACTAAGGAAGACACAAACAATCTCCCAGCTGTACTGGAGGACAGAGGATCCAAGGGGGTAGAGGAACTGAAAGAAATTTTCATTAGGCGAGAAATAGTATTGGGTAGGCTAATGGGACTGAAGGATGATAAATCCCCTGGACCTGATGGTCTGCATCCCAGGGTCCTCAGGGAGGTGGCTCTAGAAATAGTAGACGCATTGGTGATCATTTTCCAATGTTCAATAGTTTCAGGATCAGTTCCTGTGGATTGGAGGATAACTAATGTTATCCCACTTTTCAAGAAAGGAGCGAGAGAGAAAACATGGAATTACAGAACAGTTAGCCTGATGGGAAAGATGCTGGAGTTAATTATAAAAGAGTTAATAATGGGGCATTTAGATAGCAGTAAAATGATTAGTCCAAGTCAACATGGATTTATGAAAGGGAAATTACGCTTGATTAATCTTCGGGAATTTTTGAGGGTGCGACAAGCAAAATGGATGAAGGGAGCCAGTGGATGTAGTGTATCTAGACTTTCAGAAAGCCTTTGTTAAGGTCCCGCACGGGAGACTGGTGACTAAAATTAGAGCACATTGTATTGGGGGTAGGTAGTTGAGATGGATAGAAAATTGGTTGGCAGACAGGAAACATAGAAACATAGAAACATAGAAATTAGGTGCAGGAGTAGGCCATTCGGCCCTTCGAGCCTGCACCGCCATTCAATATGATCATGGCTGATCATCCAACTCAGTATCCCGTACCTGCCTTCTCTCCATACCCTCTGATCCCCTTGGCCACAAGGGCCACATCTAACTCCCTCTTAAATATAGCCAATGAACTGGCCTCAACTACCCTCTGTGGCAGAGAGTTCCAGAGATTCACCACTCTCTGTGTGAAAAAAGTTCTCCTCATCTCAGTTCTAAAGGATTTCCCCCTTATCCTTAAGCTGTGACCCCTTGTCCTGGACTTCCCCAACATCGGGAACAATCTTCCTGCATCTAGCCTGTCCAACCCGTTAAGAATTTTGTAAGTTTCTACAAGATCCCCTCTCAATCTTCTAAATTCTAGAGAGTATAAACCAAGTCTATCCAGTCTTTCTTCATAAGACAGTCCTGACATCCCAGGAATCAGTCTGGTGAACCGTCTCTGCACTCCCTCTATGGCAATAATGTCTTTCCTCAGATTTGGAGACCAAAACTGCACGCAATACTCCAGGTGTGGTCTCACCAAGACCCTGTACAACTGCAGTAGAACCTCCCTGCTCCTATACTCAAATCCTCTTGCTATGAAAGCCAACATACCATTTGCTTTCTTTACTGCCTGCTGCACCTGCATGCCTACCTTCAATGACTGGTGTACCATGACACCCAGGTCTCGCTGTATCTCCCCCTTTCCCAATCGGCCACCATTTAGATAATAATCTGCTTTCCCGTTTTTTCCACCAAAATGGATAACCTCACATTTATCCACATTATACTGCATCTGCCAAACATTTGCCCACTCACCCAGCCTATCCAAGTCACCTTGCAGTCTCCTAGCATCCTCCTCACACCTAACACTGCCCCCCATTAGGAAGCAAAGAGTTGGAGTGAACGGGTCCTTTTCAGAATGGCAGGCAAGGCGAATTGAGTGCCGCAAGGCTCGGTGTTGGGGCCGCAACTGTTTACAATATATATTAATGATTTGGAAGAGGGGATTAGGAGCAACATTAGCAAGTTTGCAGATGACACAAAGCTGGGTGACAGTGTGAACTGTGAAGAGGATGCTAGGAGGTTGCAGGGTGACCTGGACAGGTCGAGTGATATGTTAGATGCGTGGCAGATGCAGTATAATATAGATGAATGGGAAGTTATCCACTTTGGCGACAAAAACAAGGGGGCAGATTATTATCTCAATGGGGTTAGGTTAGGTAAGGGGGAGGTGCAGCGAGACCTGGGTGTCCTTGTACACCGGTCACTGAAAGTTGGCTTACAGGTACAGCAGGCAGTGAAGAAAGCTAATGGAATGTTGGCCTTCATAACAGGAGGATTTCAGTATAGGAGTAAAGAGGTTCTTCTGCAGTTGTATAGGGCTCTGGTGAGATCACATCTGGAGTAGTGTGTACAGTTTTGGTCTCCTAATTTGAGGAAGGACATCCTTGTGATTGAGGTAGTGCAGCGTAGGTTCAAGAGATTAATCCCTGGGATGGCGGGAATGTCATTGAAAGATTGAAAAGACTAGGCTTGTATTCACTGTAGTTTAGAAGGATAAGGGGGTATCTTATAGAAACATATAAAATTATAAAAGGACTGGACAAGCTAGTTGCAGGAAAAATGTTCCCAATGTTGGGCGAGTCCAGAACCAGGGGACACAGTCTTAGAATAAAGGGGAGGTCATTTAAGACTGAGGTGAGAAAAAACGTTTTCACAGAGAGTTGTGAATTTATGGAATTCCCTGCCACAGACGGCAGTGGAGGCCAAGTCACTGGATGGATTTAAGAGAGAGTTAGATAGAGCTCTAGGGCCTAGTGGAGACAAGGGATATGGGGAGAAGGCAGACACGGGTTATTGATAGGAGACACAGCCATGATCACAATGAATGGCGGTGCAGGCTCGACGGGCCGAATGGCCTCCTTCTGCAACTATTTTCTATGTTTCTATGTACGTGTAGGATTTAAAAATTGAAGTGAATGTTTGCCCGCACTTGTCTCTAAACCCAACATCACTGGTTTGGAATTTGAACAAAGGTTTTTCAGTTTCACAACTAGACTGCAGAGAAATGGGAAGACTTTCAGTTTCATTTCCACTTTCAGGGTGTGGACTGTCTGGACTCATCCCAATCAATGGACTATAAAAACACCACACACTGTCTCTGGTCCAGCCATTTCTCGGAAGGAAGACGGAATCCTGAACAGCAGCATGAGGTAAGGGACATCTTCACTTTGCACAGTGATATCGGGGATCAGGACCTTCTCAAAGCACTGACGCCGACATTAGGTGGATGAGTAGAGAAGCTTAGTTTTCAGTCTTCAGAGATACAGCGCGGAAACAGCATATGCGGCACGCTGAGTCCACCTCGAGCAGCGATCCCCGCACAAAAACACTATCCTGCACACACTGTGGACAATTTACATTGATACCAAGCCAATTAACCTACAAACCTGTACATCTTTGGGGTGTGGGAGGAAACCGAAGATCTCGGAGGGAACCCATGCAGGTCACGGGGAGAACGTACAGACAAGCACCTGTAGTCCGGATTGAACCCGGGTCTCTGGTGCTGAAAGGCAATAGCTCTACCGCTGCGCCACCCCGCCACCCGTTAGGAGTTGAGAGGTGATGTTACACTTATGTAAGACATTGTTCGGGCTACATTTAGAGTATCGCGTTCAATTTTGGGCACCGTGTTATAGTAAAGATGTTGCCAAGCTGGAAAGGGTGCAGAGAAAGGTTGCAAGGACTTGAGAGTCTGAACTATAGAGAGAGGTTGATCAGGCTGGAACTTTATTCCTTGGAGTACAGGAGGATGTGGGGTGATCTTATAGAGGTGTTTAAAATCATGAGAGGAATCGATCTGGTAAACACAGCAAGGGTAACGGAATCGATAACCAGAGGACATTTAAAGTGAGGGAGGAGGGAACAGGTTTGATAGGATCCTGAGGGTAGCCGTTAGATGGAATAAGCTGCCAGAGGCAGTTTTGGCAGGTACTATCACAACAGTTAAAAATCATTTGGACAGGTAACTGGATTATATAGGTTTAGGGGCAATAGGTGCAGGAGTAACCCATTCGGCCATTTGAGCCAGCACCGCCATTCAATGTGATCATGGCGGATCATCCCCAATCAGTACCCCGTTCCTGCCTTCTCCCCATAATCCCCTGACTCCGCTGTCTTTAAGAGCCCTATCTAGCTCTCTCTTGAAAGTATCCAGAGAACCCGCCTCCACCGCCCTCTGAGGCAGAGAATTCCATGGACTCACAACACTCTTGTGTGAAAAAATGTTTCCTCATCTCCGTTCTAAATGGCTTACCCCTTATTCTTAAACTGTGGCCCCTGGTTCTGGACTCCCCCAACATCGGTTTAGAGGGATACGGGCCAAGGGCAGGTGGGATTTATCTGTTTTGTAGTAAATGCCTACTATTTTTTCTATGTGCTTAAGCAAAGCAAGAATTTCATTGTCCTATACAGGGACACATGACAATAAACTCACTTGAACTTGAACTTGAACTTGACTAGTGTAGATGGGGCATGTTGGCCGGCGTGGGCAAGTTGGGCTGAGGGGCCCGTTTCCATGCTGTGTGATTACTGGATCGGTCATATTTAATGTCTCTGAATCGGTGAGCATGTTTGGGAAGGTGATCATGTGGGGTCAGGGTTTCTAATCCATTCCATCAGTAATTATTCAGGAAAAGGGACCAAGGTCTGGCAATGGATCTACGAATGGAACATATTTTAAGGCTTTAAGGTACTTTCGCGACGTTTAAAAAACATTTGCACAGGTACATAAACAGGGCAGGTTTCATGGGTTTATGGGGAAAAGGCAGGAGAATGGCACTGAGGGGGAAATATAGATCAGACATGATTAATTGGTGGAGTAGACTTGATGGGCCAAATGGCCTAATTCTGCACTATGATCTAGTGAACCTACGATTAATTCTACATTGGTCTAGTTTAGGGATACAGCGCGGAAACAGGCCCTTCAGCCCACTGGGTCCACGACGACCAGCGATCACCCCGTACACTCGCACTATCCGACGCAACCCAGGGACAATTTGCAATATTCACCAACACAAAATCAAACTACAAACCTGTACGTCTTTGGCGTTGGGGTGGGGGGGGAAACCGGAGCACCCAGGGAAAAAAAACAGGTGGTCACGGGGAGAACGTACAAACTCCATGCAGACGGCACCAAATCTCCTGAGGGGATGATCTAAATGACAAACAGAAGCTGACAAGATGGGGTGGGGTGGTGATCACGGGCGCATCTGTGTTAATCTCTGGTCAAAATATATCGGGAGCTCTGGTGTGAGTTCTGGTCACCGTGCCAAAGACAGGAAATGAGTCAGAGGGTGCGGTCACAGGAAGCAATGCAATACAATACAATACCTTTTATTTCTCATTTGAACCTCACATGAGTGTCAAACGAAATTTGGTTTCTGCAGCCATACAAGAAAAGAACCAAGACACCCACCAACACAATTCACACAAACATCCATCACAGTGAGACTCCTCCTCACTGCGATGGAAGGCAAAGTCTTATCTCTCCCCTGCTCTCCATTCCTCTCCCGGTCGAGGTCAAAGGCCCCGGGGGGCGCTAGCAAGTCCGCGGCCACTCAAAGTCACGCCGGGTGATGTAAGGCCCTGCCCCGGGTCTTGATGTTGGAGCCCCCGGCGGGCGCTAGCAAGTCCGCGGCAAATTAAAGCCGCGCCGGGCGTTGTAAGGCCCCGCTCCTGGTCACTCTCAACCCCGCAATTCGAGCGGGAGAAGTCGCCGTTGCCGGTGCCCCGCGAAAAGCGGTCTCCCAGCAGGGACCCGCGGGCTCCTGGTGTCACCATCCACCGGAGTCGGGTCGCAGCAGCGCGCCACCGCAGCTCTCTACACTCTGAAGCTGGCTAGCTCCACGATGGTAAGTCCGCAGCTCCACAGCTCCACAGGCTCAGTGACTTGAGCCTCCAGGTCGTTCCGGTTGGAGGGCGCTCCACGGCGCTAGGCCCCAATGGCAACGGAGACCCGACAGGTAAAAGATCGGGTCTCCATGCAGGGAAGAGATTTAAAAGTTTCCCCCACCCCCCACACATACACATTTGAAGACCCGCTACAAACTAAACCCTCAACGGGACAAGAAAATAAAAAATACACAGACAGACTGCAGAGGCCGCTGCGACGTTGGTCGCGCCGCCCACAGTAAAGTGTGATGAAAGATTACAGAAACTGGACTGATATTGGGTTGAGTGCAGGAGTTGAAGGAAGACGCTCCTCACCTCCCCCCTGACTGTCCTGTCTGAAGAAGGGTCTTCACCCGAAATCTAGAAAAAAGGTGCAGGAGTAGGCCATTCGGCCCTTCGAGACAGCACCGCCATTCAATATGATCATGGCTGATCATCCAAAATCATTGCCCCGTTCCCCCTTTTTCCCCATATCCCCTAATTCCGTTAGCGTTAAGAGCTAAATCAAACTCTCTCTTGAAAACATCCAGTGAATTGGCCTCCACTGACTTCTGTCAGATTCACTAGTCTCTGGGTGAATAGGTTTTTCCTCATCTCAGTCTGAAATGGCCTACCCCTTATTCTTAAACTGTGACCCCTGGTTCTGGACTCCCCCAACATCGGGAACACTTTTCTTGCATCTAGCCTGTCCAATCCTTTAAGAATTGTATATGTTTCTATAAGATACCCTCTCATCCTTCTAAATTCCAGTGAATACAAGCCCAGTTCGATTTGTAGTTTGATTTGCTGTCGATCACATTCCACAAAAACCCACTAGCAAGATCCAAGTTCAAGTGAGTTTATTGTCATGTGTCCCTGACGGGACAATGAAATTCTTGTTTTGCTTAGCACACAGAACATAGTAGGCATTTACTACAAAACAGATCAGTGTGTCCATATACCACAATATAAATATATACACACATTAACAAATAAACTGAAGTGCAAATAGCAGATAATGGGCCACCAATAATCAGAGTTTTGTCTGAGCCAGGTTTAATAGCCTGATGGCTGTGGGGAAGTAGCTATTCCTCAACCTGGTTGTTGCAGTCTTCAGGCTCCTGTACCTTCTACCTCATATCAACTGCATGGTCCATGGGTGTTGGAAGCAGAAGCAGCGACGGGGACAGATGTGGACGGGGAGTGGGGCTGGCGAGTGTTTGCCGGGCTGGTTAGTCGCTCACTGCAACTCCGGCCATGGAGCAACTTCAGTGCAAGGCATCAGAAGCGTTGCGCCGCTGCTGTGAGAGTCTCTGTGCCACATTTGCCCAGGTGACCGGCATGGATCAGGCTGCAGCTCAGTGCATCCTGGAGGACAACTAGTGGCTGCTGGAAGTAAGTACCAAGCACTGGGTAGAAACGGTGGAAGATAGTGGACTTCAAATGGGGGTGGTTGGAGAAAGCATCCTGCTTGCCTGCTAGATTTTCACTTACTGTAACTGCAGGAAAAATGTTCCCGATGTTGGGGGAGTTCAGAACCAGGGGTCACAGTTTAAGAATAAAGGGGGGGGGGGGGGGGGCTGTTAGGAGTGAGATGAGGACAAACTTTCTTCGCACAGAGAGTTGTGAATCTGTGGAATTCTCTGCCACAGAAGGCAGTGCAGGCCAATTCACTGGATGTTTTCAAGAGAGAGTTAGATTTAGTTCTTGGGGCTAATGAAATCAAGGGATATGGGGAAAAAACAGGAAAGAGGTACAGATTTTAGATGAACAGCCATGATCATATTGAATGGCAGTGCTGGCTCGAAGGGCCGATGGCCTATTCCTGCACCTATTTTCAATGTTTCTATGCTTGAGTATATGACAATAAAACTCGACCACTTGATTTTGAAGCATTCATGCATGTTGGAGGTATAATGTAGTCATAGAGTGATACAGTGTGAAAACAGGCCCTTCGGCACAACTTGCCCACACCTGCCAACATGTCCCAGCTACACTACCTGCGTTTGGTCCATACCTCCAAACCTGTCCTATCCATGTATCAGTCTAAGTTTTTCTTAAATGTCGGGATCCTTGCCTCAACTACCTCCTCTGGCAGCTTGTTCCATACACCCACCACCCTTTGTGTGGATAAAGTTACCCCTTAAAAAGTTACCTCTTAAAAATACATCATACAAAAAACATTGAAACCAACTTCTACAATGCACTAAAACATGATTTTAATACATCAAATTTCATAAAGTTCCTACCCTGGGAGGGGGGACACCCTTCTTCCACACCCTCCCCCCTTTCAAAAACGCTCCACGGAGAACATTGCCAGATATGAGCGGGGAACTGAGATCCATGATGTCTGGATCCCAATGCTCAGTGCTTCATGTTTCGGAGTTGGCCAATGTTATTGATTGTAATTAGCCTGATTTGTAATTAGTTGACAAAACCTTAATTGATTAAACTGGAATATCCAGGGAGATGGGATAAGTGTAATATTAAATGACATGCAAGGTGTCAGGCTGTCTGTCACAACATACAGCCTTCGACCGCATGATGTCACAACATACAGCCTTGAACCCATTATTTCCTTCAGTGGGAAGGTAGCACTATTGTCATTTGCCACTCAATTATTATGTTTGTTTACCTCACTGACTATTTCTAACCCCCCCAATTCCTTTGACAGGTTGAATGGAAATGTCCCCAATCTCGTTGTTTTATTAATTGAACACGTAGATGAACATCCTCAAGGAGTGTAATCAGATGGAAACTGATTCAGATGTGATGTTTAAGAGCTTGTTCAAAGAAAGGGTATATTTTAAAGGAGTGACAGAGATACTTGCAGGGGAATGTGTGAGGACATTATTATTTGTCTTTAGTTTTATCTTGAACCAGGACATCTGAAGATTCAAAGTTTAATATAGTAATTGTGCTGATACTGACCCCAACCAACCATGTAATGAATATCATCCATTCCGGAGGTTTTACTTTTATGATGCCATTTAAACTTCACTTGGATTTCAATCACTTCAATGTAGAAGTAATTGGGAATGGGGAGCATGGAACAAAACTTTGCCCTTCGTACATATTAACTATATGAATACCACAGAAAAGATTATGTACTCTCAAGATCACATTTAATAGAATAATATTGCTTAAATATATAGTTATTGAACTTTGCATTTCGGAAAAGTCCCAGCTGAGAGGAAGACAGCAAAATACTGAAAATGTTGGGGGTGAAAATGACTTCAGGACAGTTTGTTACGAAAATGAAAGAAATTGTAACAGAATACTTATACAGCTGAGTGAGTATAATTTTATGGATTGGAATTGTGTTGAACCAACTGATGACTTCTTTGACAAAGTAACTAGCATGTTAGATAACAAGGAAGCCAATGAATGTAGCAAATTTTGTTATCCATAATTTGGTCTGTGAAGTCCCCCATAAAGGATTACTGCATTAGATAAGCACCTGTGGACTTGAACGTAATAGGTTAAGTCCAGGGGGTCAGATCTGGGGTTTTATGTGTGGGCCAGATATATTGTCAGTGCAAAGGGGTTAGGAGCAAGGCCAAGTTTGCATCCAGAGTCAAGGTCTGGAATAGTACTAGATGTGCAGTCAAAGCTGGGACCAGGGGTGTGTTCAGCACTGGGAACCTAAGCAGGTAAGCAGCTATGATCAGGGTAGAATAGGGGGCCAGGTGTAAGGCTGGACTCAGGGTCAGGAATGAGAGAAGGTATGCAACTGGACTCAGGGCCAGGAGTAGTACCAGGTGTGCAGTGAGACCCAGGTTGGTCAACATGGGCCAAGTGCTTGATTATAATCTGATTTCCATACATGAATACATTAAGATCAGTCATGTGCTGCACCTGTTGATCAGAGCCTGGGCTCTACTGTGGAATGGAATTAGGTATGTAATTTATTCTAACCTTATTCATAGCTAATGCTCCAATTTAAAGCATATATATTGTATTCAAGTGTAGGTTAAAAGACTTGCTACAGTATGCACAGTATGCTACAGTATGCACCATATTGGACAATTTCAAGCTGAAAAATGATAAAGTTCTGTACTAATGGGAGAGGGGACACCCCCCCCCCCCCTCCAGTCGCTATGCTCTCTCAGGCTTGGTCTCTCGCAATTTCTCACTCCCAACTCTCACCCAATGTTGGCTTAAACCAAGGGAAGGTGTGACCTCTGTCCCCACCTACGACCTTTGGTCAATGGGAGGGAATCAGGTGGGAGGAGGTGAAAGATCAGGCTCCCATTTGCTGTCCTCACCTCGAACCGCGCTTTGGAACGATGGGAGGGTCGGCCATCTTGTGAAGGTCATGCCCTAGGCATGATGGGATAGTGGGCTGCATCCCACTCCCTCCCCCTCCCAAGGCAGTCTTGGAATAATGGGAAGTTTGACCAAGATCCAAAGGCCATCTTTCCCCCCCTCAACCCTTCCCCCTCCCATCCTCTCCAACTAGAAACCTATGGAACGTCGGCCATTTTGTGACGGTCTGATTGGCCCGGTGGGCCAATTCTGTTGGCACCCTTAGGACCCACCACCCCCTTTCCCACCCTTCTCACTTCCCCTCATCTCCATCCCCCAAACCCTCACCCCTCCCCCTCTGCCTCTCCCCACCTGGATAGTTTGCTGGTTGTAGACTTTGACCACATGGAACGCTCCAAGGTCAAGGTCAAAATGGCGTCCGACATTGACGAGGACCTGCGGGTGGGGGAGAGATGGTGGTGAGGGACGGCCGTGGCGAGGGTAGCACGGTGGGGAGGCCCTTCGGCCCATCGTGTCCCTGCCGGCCAACCATGGATACACACACAGACACACAGAGACATACTGTATACACATACACACAGGCAGGCACACACATACAGACACACACGCACAGACAACAGACATACTGTATACACACACAGACATACACACACATACATGCAGACACACGCACACACACGTATATGTACACATAGAGCCACATAAATACACACACACACACACATACAGACACACAGAGTCATACTGTATACACACGCAGAGACACAAACACGGATATACAGCCACACACACCCACACTAAGACAGATACACGGACATACAGACACATGCACACAAACACTAACAAACACATGGACAATCACCCACGCATACACACACAATCTCTCACACATTCACACACTCACACACAGTCTCACACTGACACACACTCTCACACACACTCACACACACTCTCTCACACACACTCTCTCTCACACACTCTCTCACTCACACTCACACACACTCTCTCACACTCACACACACAGACACTGACCTGGTCAAAGTGGATGGCTTTAGACTCGTTCCCGTTGGCTGCTGGTTCATGGCTGGTGCCGTGGATGACAGAGAAGGCCGCCTTCAGCCCACCGGGCCGAACCGTCATCACCAGCGCCCCCCCCCCACCTCATCGCCGGCCTGTCCAGGCCTAGCCGTCGGCCGCTCCCTCACCACCGGCCTGCCCGGGCCTGACCGTTGGCCCCCCCTCACCACCGGGCCCCTGCCGGGGGTCCATCGCACACCACCAGGCAGTGGCCCTCCCTCACCTCTGGGCCCTGCAGGGGAGAGGGGGCAGGAGGGTGAGGAAGGGTCCCGGGCCCAACATGGCTGCCTGGGGCCCCACTGTCCGTCGCCGCGGCAACCCGCTGGAGGCTTGAGGCCCGGGCGAGGCCTAGTTACCGACTTTGTGCCTGCGGGGGTCAAGGTCAGTCAGGGGTCTACTGACGACTGAGGAGGGAGGAGTTGTCGTCTGGACCCGGGGGTTTGGCCTCAGGTCTCAGGCCTCGTCACCACGGCAACGTGGATCTGTGAGGGGGAGGGGGAGAGGGGGGGAGAGAGAGAGTGGGGTAGAGAGGGGGCGAGGCTCTCTTCACCACCTCCAGTTTAAATTCTATTTGGAGGACCAAGAAACCAAGAACCAAGAGGAAGAAAGAGGGGAGGAGAGAGAAAGGAAGTGGAGAGGGGGTGATGGAGAGAGAGAGAGAGAGAGAGAGAGAGAGAAAGAGGGAGAGAGAGGAGAGAGGGGGGGGGGGGGGGAGAGAGAGAGTGGTGGGGGGGAGAGATTGGGGGGGGGGAGAGAGTGGTGGGGGGAGAGAGTGGGGGGGGGGGGGCCGGGAGAGAATGGGAGAAATGTAGCTTCAGAAGCGTTTTCATTTTGCATGTTAAAACCCACCTGAGAACCATGGGCGATTTTGCAATTTTACAGACGGATTTTTCACTTTTAAAACTCTTCATATAACAAATGAATAAAGATAAAAAAGTCAATAATGCCTTACTTTTGATGAAATTCAGCGAGCAAACGCGATAATTCCCGATATTTTGCATCTTTAAATCTCCACGACAAATGTTCGCTAAGCACTTCCGTTGGTTTTGCACCTTCAGCTCCCTCTTGAATTTACCTTAGTTTCTATCTTTTATTTGGACTGTAAATTTAGGTAGCTGTGCCTCACGGTCACCCCGAATGGCACAGTAAATTGCAGCTCAAGAACTGGCCGTTTTCGATGTTTTTAACGGGTGTGAAAGTGCGTGTTTTCCCATTCACTAACATGTACCGTAAGTACCGAGTGTACTCCAGTTTAAATTTTCGGCTACGTGGGTGCGGATCTACGCTCCAGTGACCTTTCGTGAAATCACCCTATTCATTCAGCAGAATGTCTATACATGATTACAATCAAGCTGTCCACGGTGCACAGATCCAGGATAAAGGGAGTCACGTTTAGTCCAAGGTAAAGTCCGATAAAAGATAGACCGATGAGGTAGCTGGAAGGTCAGGACCGCTCTCTCGTTGGTGATAGGATGGATCAGTTGCCTGATAACAGCTTGGAAGGAACTGTCCCTGAATCTGGAGGTGTGCGTTTTCACACTTCTGTGCCTCTTGCCCGTTGGGTGAGGGTAGGAAAGGGAGTGACCAGGGTGCGACTCATCCTTGATTATGCCTGACCCACTGAGCTACTCCAGCTTTTTGTGTGTTGTCCCATTGATCACCTTGTGCTCTCTTGCAGCGACACACTGAGGGAGTCGTTGTTGGTGAAGCTCGGCCAGCTTCAGTGCCACTTCACGTGGAAGCTAAGGATGAACAACAGTGACCTGGACGACGTGAAGCAGAGGTTGCAGGATTCGATTATCATCGGCGGGAATCACCAAGGCGTGCCGCACAACCAGCTGGCTTACATCAACTACCTGCAGGGCAACTACGAAGAAGCTCTCCGTGACTTAGAGGAGGCGGAGAGACGTCTGAGGGAGATCCACGGGGATGGATTTGAGAGGAGGAGCATCGTCACGCATGGCAACCGGGCCTGGTTGCATTACCACATGGGGCAACTCAGCGAGGCCCAGTCCTACCTCGACAAGCTGGAGGTGATGTGTGGCCCCCTCACACAGGGCCCGCACGACACGGCAATGGTGCCCGAGGTGTGGGGGGAGAAAGGGTGGTCTTTGCTGAGCTCCCACTCTCAGTGCTGTGAGGAGGCGAAGGAATGTTTCGCCAGGGCTCTGGAGGAAGATCCCGACAACACGGAGTGGAACATGGGCTACGCCACCGCTCTGTTCCGTCTGGCACCGAGTTCCGGGATCCCGGAAAACCCCGAAGTGAGTCCGTCGGTGAGACAGCTGAGACGGGTGCTGGAGCTCGATCCGGGTGCATCTGTGGCCAGGGTGATGCTGGCCCTCAGGCTCCAAGAGTTCCAGCAAAAGGCAGAAGCGAATGAATTGGTTAAAGAAGCGTTGCGGACAAGCCCAGATTCTCCATATGTGCTCCGCTATGCAGCAAAGTTTTACAGGAAACAGCACGATGCTGATAAAGCGATAGAGGTGTTGAAGAAAGCCTTAGAATTCACTCCGCGCTCTTCCATCTTGCACCATCAAATGGGTATCTGCTACAGGAAAAAACTATTGAATCTGACTAAAAATAAAGGCAGTCGAGACCCAGTCATGGAGGCTGAGTTGATCAGCCGTTGCAAGCACCATTTTGGAACGGCATTTCAACTGAGGCCATCGGATGTATTTGCAAAGCTGGATTTTGCCAGCATCTGCTTAATGAATGGTGAATCAGACAGGGCGGAGGAGATATACAACGACCTCCGGAGTTTAGAGGATATTGCTCCAGATGAAAAGCAGGCAATAGAGTTACAGCTTGGATTATATGAACTGTATCACACCAAATCTGAATCAAACGCCATCCACCATTTTATGGAAGGCCTTAAAATCCAGCGCGGCACGAAACAAGGGAAAATTTGTTACACTAAGTTGGAGAAGATTGCAAGAAGGCAAATTACCAGGAACCCGTACAACAGCAGAGCCTGGGGTATCCTGGGGTTTCTTCACCGAGAAGCCGGGGAGAATTCTGAAGCTGTTGAATGCTATGAAAAGGCCTTGCGGTGGGATCGTGGCAACGAAGAATATCTCAGCGCTCTTCGTGAATTGCGCCCTTCTACTTAGGCTGGAGATACCAGGACCAGGAGGTAAGGGCGAGAAAGGTCCTTCCTCAACCATTCCTCACTAGAACATAGAACGTAACACAGTACAGCGCAGGAACAGGCCCTTCGGCCCACGGTGTCTGTGCAGAACACGATGCCAAGACCAAATCCTATCTGTCTCCATTCCCTGTATATCCATCGGCCAATCCAAAAGTCTGTCAAATGCCACAATCGTGCCTCAACCACCACTCACGGCAGCAAGTTCCGGGCGCACACAGCCCTCTGTGTAAAAAAAACATGCCCCGCACATCTCCTGTAGCTAATACCCTCTAGTCCAGGCACCTCCTCTGCACCCTTTCCAAAGCCTCCACATCCTTACAGCAATGGGGCGCCCTGAACTACATGTGATACTCCAAATTAACTCCAAATAACCAAAGTCCGATAAAGAAGCATCATGACTCCCTGACTGATACAAAAGTTAGGTGGTGAAGATGGTTGTGAAAGATTGCAGCAGGATCTTGATCGATTGGCCAGGTGAAGTGTAAGGTGTTGCATTTTGGGACGTCGAACAAGGGCAGGACCTACACAGCAAACGTTAGGCCTCTGGGTAGTGTTGTAGAGCAGAGGGATCTCAGAGTACAGGTGTATGGTTCCTTGAGGGTCGAGTCGCAGGAAGATAAGGTGGTCAAAAACGCTTTTGGCACTTTGGCCTTCATAGAAACATAGAAAATAAGTGCAGGAGTAGGCCATTCTGCCCTTCGAGCCTGCACCGCCATTCAATATGATCATGGCTGATCATCCAACTCAGTATCCTGTACCTGCCTTCTCTCCATACCCCCTGATCCCTTTAGCTACAAGGGCCACATCTAACTCCCTCTTAAATATAGCCAATGAACTGGCCTCAACTACCTTCTGTGGCAGAGAGTTCCAGAGATTCACCACTCTCTGTGTGAAAAATGTTTTTCTCATCAGTCAGAGTATAGAAGTTGGGAGGTCATGTTGCAGTTGTATAAGACGTTGGTGAGACCGCATTTAGAATATTGTGTTCAGGTCTGGGCACCAAGTTACAGGAGAGATATTGTCAAGCTTGAAAGGGTTCAGAAAAGATTCACGAGGATGTTGCCAGGACTAGAGGGTGTGAGCTATAGGGAGAGGTTGAGTAGGCTGGGTCTCTACTCCATGGACGCAGGAGGATGAGGAGAGATCTTATCGGGGTATACAAAATTATGAGGGGAATAGATCGGGTAGATGCACAGAGTCGTTTGCCCAGAGTAGGAGAATCGAGGAGCAGAGGACATAGGTTCAAGGTGAAGGGGAAAAGAGTTAATAGGAATCTGAGGGGTAACTTTTTCACACAAAGGGTGGTGGGTGTATGGAACATGCTGCCAGAGGAATTTGTTGAGGCTGGGACTATCCCATCGTTTACGAAACAGTTAGACAGGTACATGGATAGGACAGGTTTGGAGGGATATGGACCAAGCAGAGGCAAGTGGGACTAGTGTAGCTGGGACATTGTTGGGTGGTGTTGGTGACTTGGTCCGAAGGGCCCCACACTGTATCACTCCATGACTATGAATCTATGACATATTCAATGCTTGGACCTATGAAGGCAAGCATAGTATATGGTGACAGACACAAATAGCTGAAGTAACTCAGCGGGTCAGGCAGCATCTCTGGAGAAAATTAATAGGTGACATTTAGGCAAAGTCCCTTCTTCAGACTCGAAACGTCAACTATTCCTTCTCTCCAGAGATGCTGCCTGACCCGCTGAGTCACCCCAGACTTTTGTATCTATCCTCGGTGTAAACCAGCATCTGCACTTTCCTTCCTCATCTTACCGTACGCCTTCTTCACCACTCGATCTACTTGTGCGGCCACTTTCAGGGCGTTGTGGAGTTGGATGCCATGATTATTACAGAGTCTGACCAAGCTTGTGTGCGGTGCCTTAATGGAGACACTTGAATTGACATTTTGTTGATGATCTTCTGCAGGTTTGGTGCCCGTTTCTCTGACTGATCTACAGTGATCCCATCTCTCAACAAACCTTCACATTCAACCAGAGGTGGATCAGAGCTGCGTTGTGGAGGATGTGACGCCATTTCACGTGCGTCCGATGCGATGGTCAGAATAGAGGCACCAGCAGTGATTTCCCAGCCCGTTACTCAATGGTCACAAATTCACCTGGACGTTAATTGTTTGTCCACTAAATTCTGGAGTTAAAAGTTTAGGATTAAGTTTATTGTTGCCACGTGTACTAAGATACACTGAAAAGCTTTGTTTTGCTTCCTATCCAAACAGATCAGAGAATACTGTACATAAGTACAGCCGTTAAACTCAAGTACAATAGATAGAGCAAAGGGGAGATTAGTTCAGTTTAGTTCATGGTCACGTGTACTGTTAAAGGTTTAGGATTAAGGTTTATGTTCATTATTGTCACGTATACCGGGGGACAATGCAGAGCTTTGTGTTGCATGCTATCGAAATATATCCGAGGCTTAAGGTGAGGTGGGGGGGGGAGGGAGTTAATGAGAACCTGAGGGGTGCAAAACTATAAAAGAGGGAGTTAGAACTGATTTTTGTGTGAGAAGCACCATCGATGATGTGCAATCTGATTTAGTTTCTAGGATATAATGCCGACAATTACGAGTTTCAACTTTTTTGTTTAAAACGTTATGAACATTGGGGCACGTTTCATGATCAATATTGTTTAACATTCTGTAATATCAGAGTTTGTGCATTAAAGTAATGAATAAATCACTCATAAAATGCGACAATTCTAGTGCATCATTACGCGTCAACGGTGCAGTCTAAGTGGTTTTCTTGGTCCACACTAAGGTGAACAGGATCAGCTCCAGGGGATTCAAGGGGCTACACGGTTGGGTAGCAGTAATGTTGCTGCCTTACAGCGTCAGAGACCCGGGTTTGATCCTGACTACGGGTGCTGACTGTACGGAGTTTGTACGTTCTCTCAGTGACCGTGTGGGTTTTCTCTGGGTGCTCCGGTTTCCTCCCACACTCCAAAGTCATACAGGGTTGTAGGTTTTGGCTTTGGTATGACGTAAAATTGTCCGTAGTGTGTAGGATAGTGTTAGTGCGCTAGGGCTCGGTGGGTTGAAGGGCCTGTTTCCGCGCCGTATCTCTAAAGTCTAAAACTTGCACTTCAGCCTTGAGCCGATATTAATAAAGTTTACGCTTGTTCAATGGTTCTTTATTGTCACGTGTACCGAGGTACAATGAAAACATTTTTTTTGCATACAGCCCAGCAAGGTATTATTATATATAGAAGGCCAATCCTGGATTAAGTACAAAGTGTACAGAAATAGTCCACAGAGACCATTTACACGAGTCGCCAGGGTTTTGGCGCCATTTTTCAAAGTCCCAGTTGCTTTAAGAGCAGCAGGTCATAAAGGCCCGTTGATAGGTATGTGCAGAAAGGAACTGCAGATGCTGGGTTGACACCAAAGGTAGGCACAAAGTACTGGAGTAACTCAGCGGGTCAGGCAGCACATCTGGAGAAAAAGGTTGGCTGACGTTATAGGTCAGAATCCTGCTTCAGACTGAAAGTATAGTGGAGTCAAGTCAAGTCACATTTATTTATATAGCACATTTAAAAAACAACTCTCGTTGGCCAAAGTGCTTTACATTTGTTATAAGAATAGCACAACAAAACAGACTACATACATATATACATGTAGCCCTCACTCAGAGGACATCAGGAAAGGCTTGGGAGTAGAGATAAGTCTTTAGTCTTGACTTAAAAGAGTCGATGGAGGGGGCAGTTCTGATGGGAAAGGGGGACGCTGTTCCACAGCCTAGGGGCTGCAACCGCAAAGGCGCGGTCGCCCCTGAGCTTATGCCTGGACCGTGGGTTATTCAGCAACCCCAAGTCGGCCGATCTGAGGGGCCTGGAGGTGGAGTGGTGGGTGAGAAGACTTTTTATGTAGGTGGGGCCAAACCCATTGAGGGCTTTGTAGACATGGAGGAGTATCTTGAAGTTTATACGGAACTGCACAAGGAGCGAGTGGAGAGAGGCCAGGATGTGGTCCCTTTTTCGTGTGCCCGTCAGGAGTCTCGCTGCGGCGTTTTGGACCAGTTGCAGGCGGGACAGGGAAGATTGGCTGATGCCAGTGTAAAGGGAGTTGCAGTAATCTAGGCGGGAGGAGATGAATGTGTGGATGATCTTTTCCAGGTCATCAAACTGGAGGAATTGTTTTATTTTAACTATCGTCCGAAGCTGAAAGAAGCTTTTACCACGGCATTGATTTGTTTGTCAAATTTCAGTGCTGAGTCAAATATCACGCCAAGGTTTTTTACGTGAGGTTGAGTAGTGGGGTAAGGCTTCCAAGGCTGCCTGCTATCATTTTGATTGAGTCCAAGTGGAACCAAAGGTAAATAAAGGCCAGAATAAAACGGTTTCGGCAACAGATGAACAAGGACGGGTAGGTACTTGGCCGTCCGAGGGGGGGGGGGGTGTGTTGGGTGCCGGCTGCCCCGGGCCAGCGCACCCCCCATTTTTTTTCCCCTATGAAAAAAGTCACCAAAAAAAAATCGGAAAAAATCGGGAAAAAATAATCAGCGTTTCCACTTTGGAAACGGCCAGTTCTCTGTTCTCCCTTCCGCCACTCCCGCTAGTGAATACAAAGTGACAAGTAAATGGATGAAGGGGTGCCAGTGGATGTAGTGTATCTAGACTTTCAGAAAGCCTTCGATAAGGTCCCGCACGGGAGACTGGTGACTAAAATTAGAGCACATTGTATTCGGGGTAGGGTGTTGACATGGATAGAAAATTGGTTGGCAGACAGGAAGCAAAGAGTAGGAGTGAACGGGATATTTTCAGAATGGCAGGCAGTGGCGAGTGGAGTACCGCAAAGCTCGGTGTTGGGGCCGCAACTGTTTACCATCTATATTAATGATTTGGAAGAGGGAATTAGGAGTAACACTAGCAAGTTTGCGGATGACACAAAGCTGGGTGGCAGTGTGAACTGTGAAGAGGATGCTAGGAGGTTGCAGGGTGACCTGGACAGGTCGAGTGAGTGGGCAGATGCATGGCAGATGCAGTATAATATAGATAAATGTGTGGTTATCCACTTTGGCGGCATAAACAAGGGGGCAGATTAATATCTCAATGGGGTTAGGTTAGGTAAGGGGGAGGTGCAGCGATACCTGGGCGTCCTTGTACACCGGTCACTGAAAATTGGCTTACAGGTACAGTAGGCGGTGAAGAAAGCTAATGGAATGTTGGCCTTCATAACAAGAGGGGGGAGGGGGCACTGCTCTGGCAGCGGCCATGTCAGCAGCGCGTCAGTTTTTTTTCAACTTTTTCTTATTTTTTAGTATGTTTTAAAGTATGTATTTTGTGTTTCTTTGTGTGTTTTGTGTGGGGGGTGGTGTGGGGGGGGTAAGGGGGAAACCGCTTCGGTCGCCTCCTCCATGGAGAGGCAACTTTTTTCCAGGTCACCTCCCCCGTGGCCTAACATCAAGGATCGGCGCGGCCTTTCCCGGAGACGCGCCCGGGGCTTCAGCAGCAGGCGCAGCGTGGACTCTCGGCGTGGAGCAGGTGAGCCCTCGTTGGGGCTCGCTGGAGGGGAGCGCTCCGTGTCGCTGGCCCGGGGCAGCCGGCAGCCTGAAGTTGCAGCCTGAAGCCGCGGTCTGCAGCAAAGATTATAGAGGAGCTCCTCTAGGATCTTTGGTCTGCAGAGTTCCAGCTGGTGCGGCGTCTACAGCCCGGGATCCCTCGTGGGGGACCCGGGGGAAGAAGAAGCCATCACTGCCGGCCCGCGGCCAACTTCATGGACATACCAACACCCCTGGAGGGGAGCTTCGACCGCCGGCCCTGCAGTCTACGGTGCTTCTGGCTGCGGTGGAGACTTTAAATCTCGACCGCCGGCCTGCGGCCTACAACAACTTAAAGCCGCGGTCTCCGGTGAGGAAGAGCCGATCCTGGACTGACTCTGGTCTCTGGTCCGGTCCACGGGGGGGAAATGGAGGAGGACTGGCCAAATTTTTGTGCCTTCCACCACAGTGATGAATGCTGTGGTGGATGTTTGTGTTACATTTTTTTTTATTATTGTGGTTGTGTGTTCTTTATTATTGTATCGCTGCTGACAACCCAATACAATACAATTTCAGTAAAGGAGTAAGGAGGTTCTTCTGCAGTTGTATAGGGCTCTGGTGAGACCACATCTGGAGTATTATGTACAGTTTTGGTCTCCTAATTTGAGGAAGGACATCCTTGTGATTGAGTGAGTGCAGCGTAGGTTCACGAGATTGATCCCTGGGATAGCGGGACTGTCATATGAGGAAAGATTGAAAAGACTAAGCTTGTATTCACTGGAGTTTACGGAGGGGGCATCTTATAGAAACTTATAAAATGATAAAAGGACTGGCAAGCTAGATGCAGGAAAATTTTTCCCAATGTTGGGTGAGTCCAGAACCAGGGGCCACATTCTTAGAATAAAGGGGAAGTCATTTAAGACTTAGGTGAGAAAAAACATTTTCACCCATAGAGTTGTGAATTTATGGAATTCCCACCCACAGAAGGTAGTTGAGGCCAAATCTCTGGATGGATTTAAGAGAGAGTTAGATAGAGCTCTAGGGGCTAGTGGAGTCAAGGGATATGGGGAGAAGGCAGGCACGGGTTATTGATAGGGGACGATCGGCCATGATCACAATGAATGGCGGTGCTGGCTCGAAGGGCCGAATGGCCTCTTCCTGCACCTATTTTCTATGTTTCTATTTGATCCTAACTACGGGTGCTGTCTGTACAGAATTTGTACATTCTCCCTATGAGTGTAGGTTTGTAGGTTAATTGAAATCTGTAAATTGTCCCTGGCGTGTAGGATAGAACTGGTGTCTGGTAGATTGCTGGTCAGTGTGGACTTGGTGGGCCAAAGGGCCTGTTTCCATATATATGTTTTACGTATTTATCTTAATTTAATTGAACCATATACTTGGTTGAATATGTGGCATTATTTTCGTCTTGTTTCTATAGTCAAAGTGGGGCAACCCCCCCCCCCCCCCCCCCCCCCCCCCCCCCCCCCCCCACCCTCCCCCCCCCCCCCCCCCCCCCCCCCCCCCCCCCCCCCCCCCCTCGGTCACTGCACTCTCTCGCAATTTCTCACTCTCAACTCTCACCCAATGTTGGCAGCCCAGCATTATTATCATCATTATTAATATTATTAATCCTAATATTAATTCTTGAGATGTGGTTATAATTTGTACGTGTAGGGATGAAAAATTGAAGTGAATGTTTGCCCGCACTTGTCTGTAAAAACAACATCACTGGTTTGGGATTTGAACCAATGTTTTTCAGTTTCACAACTAGGCTGCACAGGTGATAGGTAAGACTTGATTGTTTCAGTTTCCAGTTTCAGTTTCATGTCCACTTTCAGGGAGTGAACTATTTGGACTCAGCCCCCCCCATCCAGTGGACTATAAAAACACCGCACACTGTCTCTGATCCAGCCAGTTCTCGGGAGGAAGACAGATTCCAGAACAGCAGCATGAGGTAAGGGACATCTTCACTTTGCACAGTGATATCGGAGATCAGGACCTTCTCAGGCACTGTTGCTGACATTAGGTGGATGAGTAGAGAAGCTTAGTTTTTAATCTTTAGAGATACAGCGCGTAAACAGCACCACCTGCTCACCTAGTCCGCCCCGACCAGCGATCCCTGCACATTAACTAGCAGTGTTACAAAATTTTGAGATTTAAGTCAAGTCAAGTCAAGTCAAGTTTATTTGTCACATACACATACGAGATGTGCAGTGAAATGAAAGTGGCAATGCTTGCGGACATTTGTGCAAAAGACAAACAACAAAACAACCAAACAAATTATAAACACAATCTTCTTATAAACACATATTCTTTTACATAATAAATAATGGAAGGAAAAACGTTCTGCAGAGTTAGTCCCTGGTGAGATAGGCGTTTACAGTCCGAATTGCCTCTGGGAAGAAACTCCTTCTCAACCTCTGTTCTCACCGCATGGCAACAGAGGCGTTTGCCTGACCGTAGCAGCTGGAACAGTCCGTTGCAGGGGTGGAAGGGGTCTCCCATGATTTTGTTTGCTCTGGAGTTGCACCTCCTGTTGTATAGTTCCTGCAGGGGGTGAGTGAAGTTCCCATAGTGCGTTCGGCCGAATGCACTACTCTCTGCAGAGCCTTCTTGTCCTTGGCAGAGCAATTCCCAAACCAGATGGTAATGTTCCCGGACAAGATGCTTTCCACCGCCGCTGCGTAGAAGCACTGGAGGATCCTCGGAGACACTCTGAATTTCCTCACTTGCCTGAGGTGGTAAAGGCGCTGCCTTGCCTTACTCACGAGTGCTGAGGCGTGTGATGCCCATGTCATATCCTCAGAGATGTGGACTCCCAGATATTTAAAACAGTTCACCCTATCCACAGGATCCCTTTTATCCTCAATGGAGTGTACGTCCTCGGATGATGTGCCCTCCTAAAGTCCATGATCAGCTCCTTCGTTTTTTTGATGTTCAAGAGGAGGCTGTTATCCTGGCACCAGAGTGCTAGATCAGCCACCTCCTCCCGGTAGGCCCTCTCATCGTTGTCTGAGATCAGGCCCACCACCACAGTGTCATCAGCAAACTTAATTATTGAATTGGAGCTGAACCTAGCCACACAGTCATGTTTGGCAGGGAGTACAATAGGGGGCTGAGGACGCAACCCTGGGGCGATCCTGTGGACGCAACCCTGGGGCGATCAAGTCTGCAATTTATCCCATCCGATAAAGCATAAAAAGAAGTTTAATTTGACACCTAATTCACTTTCATATCTTCTGTATTAAAAAAGTTATTGCCATTTTCATACACGGAAATTAGCATCTTGTTCCCTATTGCTTTTCCATTGACAACACAAAAGCTGTGATCGAGGACAGTCGAAAGCCCACACCTTCCTTAAAAATTAAGAGAACTGAATGAAATTTTCAGTTAATATAGATTGAAGCATTCTGAAACAAATATAAAACATCTTACTTGGATGACCTGAAATTAAAGCATCTAATTAGTTAATTACCTAATTGAAGCTAATTACAAAATTGACCGTTGTGACGGAAATAGTAATAAACACCCAGACTGCCTTGAAAATTCAAAAATGTGATATTCTCAAGATCAGAACTTTAATATTATTGTATTATATGCTGTAGGTCCGTAACAGATAGGTAGATAAATTACAATTTCTAGCAATAGACCAAGTCTTTATGGAGAAGATCAGTTGCTAGCTGGTACATTGGCATATCATAATCAGTAGCATCATCATACTCCTCAGATTGTAACCAATAAGCAACTCTGTACACCTTGTTTTTCCTCAACTTTTCATTTTGGCATTGTAAACTACAAGTTTTTGCTGTTCAAACCACGCATGACATGCCTTTCTGCCCACTACTTTCCCATTAAGAATGGTCTGCAGATTCCATTTCTTAAGAAAAGGATATATTTTTTTAAATAGCCTAAGTATCCAAATAACAAACTAATCCCATTCACACGGCAATTCACAATATAACATGATTTTTAAATCTCACTGTCATGAATTCATATGCCAGATGGAAGGAATTTGATGTTTAATTCCCATAAATTAATCTAGAAACATCTACTCAATATGATCAACATTTTTTTTTTTTGCACAATCCATGGGACTAAAACTGATATTTAGTATAAAAATATTGAACATGGGTGGACTATAACACAAAATATAGACGATTTAGATGCTCTTATGAGATGATTGTCTAAGAAAACGAGCATTTAAATCATCTTGCGAGTGGGTTTTTTTGGAACACGATCGATTGGAAAGTTGCGGTTTATTTTGAACGGTGAATTTGAACTCCATATCGGCAGGAAAAACACTGCCGGTTCGTATGGTGCCCAAATCACATTTTCGCAACGTAAAATCAGATTAAAGCCATCCCAAGAAGCAAGTTTATATGTAAAAGAAACGACTTACCCTTTGTTTTGCCCCGTTCTTGCGATCCGTCACATTGTAGGCGTTGAGGGCGTTAGAAGTCGCTTTTTATTTAAATTAAATTATTAAATTGTCTCGCGATTAAAAAATAAAATTGGGAATGGAAGTCGGATCAATTATTCTTCAGCAGCTGGCAGCCCGAGGAAGTCTGCCGCCGCCATTCAATGTGATCATGGCTGATCACCCACAATCATTATCCCGTTCCTGCCATCTCCCCCACCTCCGCTATCTTTCAGAACCCTATCTAGCTCTCTCTTGAAAGTATCCAGAGAACTGGGCTACACAGCCCGCCGAGGCAGAGAAATCCACAAACTCACAACTCTCTTTGAGAAAAAATGTTTCCTCATCTCCGTTCTAAATGTCTTATCCCTTATTCTTAAACTGTGGCCCCTGGCTCTGGACTCCACCAACATTGGGAAAATGTTTCCTGCCTCTAGTGTGTCCAAACCCTTTATAATCTTATATGTTTCTATAAGATACCCTCTCATCCTTCTAAATTCTAGTGAATACAAGCCCAGTTGACCCATTCTTTCATCATATGTCAGTCCCGCCATCCCGGGGATTAACCCGATGAACCGACGCTGCACTCCAGTCACTGCTTTCCAAATGCGCTGTTATAACATTTTTAATAATCAACTCCAGCATGTTGGTCAGTTGGAGGCCACACCTTGTGTATTGTGTGCAATTTTGGTCTCCTAATTTGAGGAAGGACATTCTTGCTTTTGAGGGAGTGCAGTGTTGGTTCACCAGGTTAATTCCCGGGATGGCGGAACTGGGCTTGTCTTCACTAGAATTTAGAAGGAACACTATGCCGTCCTGGAAACTCAGTTCATCTTGGAACGTGTGGCAGTGCCTGATGTCACTTGGTAGGTCCTTTTTTCTCTTGGGCCACCCTGACAGAATTCTGTTTACCACACTCTGTAACTTTGTGTCATCGTTTGTTGCAGCCCTGATGGCACTCAGCCTCTCTGCTGAAATGGGTAGGTAGCTGACCATGTTCACAGTCTCGATATCTGTCTCACTCTCTCCCTTAGTGCTCTCTGGTAAGTATGCTCTACTCAGCGTGTCTGCAAGTAGCATATCCCTGCCTGGAACATAGGTCACACTAATATCATACTGCTGCAGTCTGAGTAGCATTCTCTGCAGTCTCTTAGGTGCACTAAGTAATGGCTTTCTGTGTATATTTTCTAGAGGCTTGTGGTCGCTTTGTACTGTGACCTCTCTACCATAAGTATACTGATGGAACTTTTCCATCCCAAACACTATGGCTAAGCATTCTTTCTCTATTTGGGCATAGCCCCTTTCAGTTGGTGTGAGTGCCCTACTACCAAATGCTACCGGTTTACCTTTCTGTGTCAGGGCGGCCCCCAGTCCCGTGTCAGATGCATCACACTGAAGTGTCAACTCCTCTTCCTTGTTGTAGTACTGTAGAACTGGTGCTTTAGCGATTTTGTCTTTCAGTCTTTGAAACGCCCCTTCTTGGATGTCCGTCCATTCCCACATGTTCTCCTTGCGCGTGAGTTGTCTCAGAATCTCAGAGTCATCTGAAAGGTGGTCATAGAACTTCGACAGATAGTTGACCATCCCAACTAATCTCTGTACCCCTTTCACGTCCGTTGGCCTTGGCATCTCTCTGATTGCCTGTACTTTCTCCGGGTCAACCCTCAGTCCCTTGGCCGTGAGCAGATGACCTATGTAGGGTACCTCTTTTTGTCTGAGCTTGAATTTGTCCGCGTTCAGCTTGATGTTACGCTCTCTGCACCTGGTTAGAAAGCATCTGACTTTCTCGTCGTGGTCCTTTCCTGCCTCCTCTTGTGTTGCTCCTTCCCCCGTGATTAACACATCATCTGCTATGACGCAGACTCCTGGGAGGCCCTCCAGGGCATGCATGAGCTTTCTTTGGAACACTTGCGGTGCTGGGCTTATTCCCATCGGCATCCTTAGCCAACGGAAGCGACCAAATGGGGTGGCGAATGTGGTAAGGTAGCTCGACTCTTCCTCTAGTTTGACGTGGCAGAAGCCTTGCTTCACGTCGCAGACTGTGAATACTTTTTCCCAAAAGCTGGGCATTTTTTCTTATTCCTCTCGTGTGTTCTACCACAAAACTTGCACAGTATCTCATTGTCTTTTTGTCTCTCTTCTGCCTGTTTCAGTGCATGTACCTCCTCCACTGTCTGTCCTTGCAGTGTTCTGCTATTCTCCCTTGACAGCTCTGTAGCTCTACAAATGTGCAGGGATGTCTCAAGAGTCAGCTTCTCTTCCCTGAGTAATCTCTCCCTCAGTGCTGAGCTATTTGTACCACACACAAGTCGGTCTCTAATCAAAGAATCTCTAATGTCCCCAAAGTTGCAACTACTAGCAAGTATTTTCAAGTCTGTTACATAGCTGTCCACGTTTTCATCCAATCCTTGGTTCCTCATGAAGAATCGGTACCTTTCCACAGTCTCGTTTACCTTTGGGCTGCAGTACTCGTCCAACTGTATGATCATTGAACTCACTGTGGTCCTCGCTGAAGGGCTAGCACTCGACAAAGTTGCCCAAAGTTCCCTGCCTTTTTCTCCGATGAGATAGTAGAATAGCTTGACTTTTGTGGTCTCTACGGCGTCTGGCATGGTAAGGTCTATGTACAGTGTGAACTCCTCCTTCCAACTTTTCCATGACTTTGCCAAGTTGTTGGAGTTCAAAACCAAAGTTCCAGGGGGTCTTAGTCCTTCCATCGCTAGCTAATGTTTTTTTTTCTTTCTAGTGTCTTTTTTTTTCTTTCATAGACAATTTTCGACGTCCACCGCTGCCACCATGTTTCATTATGTTCTGTCTCTATCTGGACGATACATAATGGACGATTAAAGCAGCTTTGCTTACTTGAACTTTATTGGCTTTGTGCAGTTCATCTCTCTGCCTCTGTATCCTTATCTGCAACTGGGCCACAAGCCCAGTGTCACCTCTAAAACAGTCCCCCGTACAACAGTAAAACAGTCCCCCGTACAACAGTACTTAAATAAACAATCCTATTGTTACACGCAGGTCACGGGGAGAACGTACAAACTCCGTACAGACAGGCATTGTTATCATTACAGTGTTGTCATTCTTATCCACGATGCATCTAACCCCTCCTTCACTACTTCATGGCAATCAGTGCTCACGGAAGGCCTCACGAGTCCCGGACGTAGGCCCGGAAGTGGGGCAGGCGGTCGACTCAGGCAGAACCCTCGACTGTCCGTTGCTGGGACATGTGAGCGGCCATCTTGGCCGGACGGCCATCTTGGTCAGGTCCAGGGGCAAACCGACATGGAGGTCCCCCTTCCTCCAGCACTGACCAAGCGACCGAACCTCCTCCTCCGTACCGGGAAGCCTAAGATACGGAGGGTGGAGCTGAAATGCAGCTAATACATGAGCTTTTTTTGCTTTGGGCTATTCATTCAGCAGAATGTCTATACATGATTACAATGTACCTGTCCACGGTGCACAGATCCAGGATAAAGGGAGTAACGTTTAGTCCAAGGTAAAGTCCGATCATAGATAGACCGATGAGGTAGCTGGAAGGTCAGGACCTCTCTCTCGTTGGTGATAGGATGGTTCAGTTGCCTGATAACAGCTTGGAAGAAACTGTCCCTGAATCTGGAGGTGTGCGTTTTCACACTTCTGTGCCTCTTGCCCGTTGGGTGAGGGTAGGAAAGGGAGTGACTAGGGTGCAACTCATCCTTGATTATGCCTGACCCACTGAGCTACTCCAGCTTTTTGTGTGTTGTCCCATTGATCACCTTGTGCTCTCTTGCAGCGACACACTGAGGGAGTCCTTGTTGGTGAAGCTCGGCCAGCTTCAGTGCCACTTCACGTGGGGCCCACAGATGGACATCGTCGACCTGGACGACGTGAAGCAGAAGTTGCAGGATTCGATTATCATCGGCGGGAATCACCAAGGCGTGCCGCACAACCAGCTGGCTTACATCAACTACCTGCAGGGCAACTACGAAGAAGCTCTCCGTGACTTAGAGGAGGCGGAGAGACGTCTGAGGGAGATCCACGGGGATGGATTTGAGAGGAGGAGCATCGTCACCCATGGCAACCGGGCCTGGTTGCATTACCACATGGGGCAACTCAACGAGGCCCAGTCCTACCTCGACAAGCTGGAGGTGATGTGTGGCCCCCTCACACAGGGCCCGCACGTCACGGCAATGGTGCCCGAGGTGTTGGGGGAGAAGGGGTGGTCTTTGCTGATCTCCTGCTCTCAGTGCTACGAGGAGGCGAAGGAATGTTTCGCCAAGACTCTGGAGGAAGATCCCGACAACACGGAGTGGAACATGGGCTACGCCACCGCTCTGTACCGTCTGGAATCGATTTCCAGGATCCCGGAAAATCCCGAAGTGAGTCAGTCGGTGAGACAGCTGAGACGGGTGCTGGAGCTCGATCCGGGTGAATCTGTGGCCAGGGTGATGCTGGCCCTCAGGCTCCAAGAGTTCCAGCAAATGGCAGAAGCGAATGAATTGGTTGAAGAAGCGTTGCGGACAAGCCCAGATTCTCCATATGTGCTCCGCTATGCAGCAAAGTTTTACAGAACAGAGTGCAATGTTGATAAAGCGATAGAGATGTTGAAGAAAGCCTTAGAATTCACTCCGCGCTCTTCCTTCTTGCACCATCAAATGGGCATGTGTTACAGAGAAAAGCTAATGGCTCTGCGTAAAAATCAAGGCATTGCAGACCCAGGCGTGAAGGCCGAGTTGATCGGCCATTGCAAGCACCATTTTGGAACGGCATTTGAACTGGAGCCATCGTTTATTCTTGCACAGCTGGATTTTGCCAGCATCTGCTTAATGAATGGTGAATCAGACAGGGCGGTGAAGATATACAACGACCTCCAGAGTTTAGAGGATATTGCTCCAGATAGAAAGCAGGCAATTGAGATACAGCTTGGATTCTATGAACTGAATTACACCAAATCTGAATCAAACGCCAGCCACCATTTTATGGAAGGCCTTAAAATCCGGCGCGGCACGAAATATTGGAAAATTTGTTACACTAAGTTGGAGCAGATTGCAAGAAGGCAAATTACCAGGAACCCGTACAACAGCAGAGCCTGGGGTATCCTGGGGTTTCTTCACCGAGAAGCCGGGGAGAATTCTGAAGCTGTTGAATGCTATGAAAAGGCCTTGCGGTGGGATCGTGGCAACAAAGAATATCTCAGCGTTCTTCGTGAATTGCGCCCTTCTACTTAGGCTGGAGATACCAGGACCAGGAGGTAAGGGCGAGAAAGGTCCTTCCTCAACCATTCCTCACTAGAACATAGAACGTAACACAGTACAGCGCAGGAACAGGCCCTTCGGCCCACGGTGTCTGTGCAGAACACGATGCCAAGACCAAATCCTATCTGCCACCATTCCCTGTATATCCATCGGCCAATCCAAAAGTCTGTCAAATGCCACAATCGTGCCTCAACCACCACTCACGGCAGCAAGTTCCGGGCGCACACAGCCCTCTGTGTAAAAAAAACATGCCCCGCACATCTCCTGTAGCTAATACCCTCTAGTCCAGGCACCTCCTCTGCACCCTTTCCAAAGCCTCCACATCCTTACAGCAATGGGGCGCCCTGAACTACATGTGATACTCCAAATTAACTCCAAATAACCAAAGTCCGATAAAGCTGCATCGTGACTCCCTGACTGATACAAAAGTTCGTGGTTTTGCAGATAGTGAAGATGGTTGTGAAAGATTTCAGCAGGATCTGGATCCAGTGGCCAGTTGGGCGGAGGAATAGTTGATGGCATTTAACACAGAGAAGTGTGAGGTGTTGCATTTTGGGACGTCGAACAAGGGCAGGACCTACACAGCAAATGTTAGGCCTCTGGGTAGTGTTGTAGAGCAGAGGGATCTCAGAGTACAGGTGCAAGGTTCCTTGAGGGTCGAGTCGCAGGTAGATTAGGTGGTCAAAAACGCTTTGGGCACTTTGAACTTCATAGAAACATAGAAAATAAGTGCAGGAGTAGGCCATTCGGCCCTTCGAGCCTGCACCCCCATTCAATATGATCATGGCTGATCATCCAACTCAGTATCCTGTACCTACCTTCTCTCCATACCCCCTGATCCCTTTAGCCACAAGGGCCACATCTAACTCCCTCTTAAATATAGCCAATGAACTGGCCTCAACTACCTTCTGTGGCAGAGAGTTCCAGAGATTCACCACTCTCTGTGTGAAAAATGTTTTTCTCATTAGTCAGAGTATAGAAGTTGGGAGGTCATGTTGCAGTTATATAAGACGTTGGTGAGACCGCATTTAGAATATTGTGTTCAGGTCTGGGCACCAAGTTACAGGATAGATATTGTCAAGCTTGAAAGGGTTCAGAAAAGATTCACGAGGATGTTGCTAGGACTAGAGGGTGTGAGCTATAGGGAGAGGTTGAGTAGGCTGGGTCTCTACTCCATGGACGCAGGAGGATGAGGAGAGATCTTATCGGGTTATACAAAATCATGAGAGGAATAGATCGGGTAGATGCACAGAGTCGTTTGCCCAGAGTAGGAGAATCGAGGAGCAGGGGACATAGGTTCAAGGTGAAGGGGAAAAGAGTTAATAGGAATCCGAGGGGTAACTTTTTCACACAAAGGGTGGTGGGTGTATGGAACATGCTGCCAGAGGAATTAGTTGAGGCTGGGACTATCCCATCGTTTACGAAACAGTTAGACAGGTACATGGATAGGACAGGTTTGGAGGGATATGGACTAAGCAGAGGCAAGTGGGACTAGTTTAGACATTGTTGAGTGGTGTTGGTGACTTGGTCCGAAGGGCCCCACACTGTATCACTCCATGACTATGAATCTATGACATATTCAATGCTTGGACCTATGAAGGCAAGCATAGTATACGGTGACAGACACAAATAGCTGAAGTAACTCAGCGGGTCAGGCAGCATCTCTGGAGAAAATTAATAGGTGACATTTAGGCAAAGTCCCTTCTTCAGACCCCAAACGTCACCTATTCCTTCTCTCCAGAGATGCTGCCTGACCCGCTGAGTCACCCCAGACTTTTGTATCCATCCTCGGTGTAAACCAGCATCTGCACTTTCCTTCCTCATCTTACCGTACGCCTTCTTCACCACTCGATCTACTTGTGCGGCCACTTTCAGGGCGTTGTGGAGTTGGATGCCATGATTATTACAGAGTCTGACCAAGCTTGTGTGCGGTGCCTTAATGGAGACACTTGAATTGACATTTTGTTGATGATCTTCTGCAGGTTTGGTGCCCGTTTCTCTGACTGATCTACAGTGATCCCATCTCTCAACAAACCTTCACATTCAACCAGAGGTGGATCAGAGCTGCGTTGTGGAGGATGTGACGCCATTTCACGTGCGTCCGATGCGATGGTCAGAATAGAGGCACCAGCAGTGATTTCCCAGCCCGTTACTCAATGGTCACAAATTCACCTGGACGTTAATTGTTTGTCCACTAAATTCTGGAGTTAAAAGTTTAGGATTAAGTTTATTGTTGCCACGTGTACTAAGATACACTGAAAAGCTTTGTTTTGCTTCCTATCCAAACGGAGCAGAGAATACTGTACATAAGTACAGACGTTAAACTCAAGTACAATAGATAGAGCAAAGGGGAGATTAGTTCAGTTTAGTTCATGGTCACGTGTACTGTTAAAGATACAAGATACAACAAGATACAAGATACAAGATACATTTAATTGTCATTTGGACCCCTTGAGGTCCAAACGAAATGCCGTTTCTGCAGCCATACATTACAAACAAATGTAACCAAGACACAACATAATTTACATAAACATCCATCACATCGCTGTGATGGAAGGCCAAATAAACATATCTCTCCACTGCACTCCCCCCCCCCCGATGTCAGAGTCAAAGTCAAAGCCCCCGGCTGGCGATGGCGATTGTCCCGCGGCCATTAAAGCCACGCCGGGTTATGCGAGGTCGCACACACGGGTCTTGGTGTTAGAGCCCCTGGCGTGCGCTCGCAGAGTCACGCGGCCATTCCAAGCCGCGCGGGGTGGTGATGTCAGGCCCCGCTCCAGGAGCTCTTCGACCCCGCAACTCGGGCGGGAGAAGTCGCCGTTGCGAGAGCCCTGAAAAGCGGTATCCCTCCAGGGACCCGCGGGCTCCCGGTGCCGCCGTCCGCAGACCTGCAGTTGAAGCCTCCGACTCTCCGGTCGGGCCGCAGCAGCAGCAGCAGCAGCGTTCCTCCACCGCTCCACCCGCTCCGGACTCGGCCAGCTCCGCGACGGTGAGGTGAGTCGTCGCCACCAGAGTCCCCTATAAAAGAGGGAGTTAGAACTGATTTTTGTGTGAGAAGCACCATCGATGATGTGCAATCTGATTTAGTTTCTAGGATATAATGCCGACATTTACGAGTTTCAACTTTTTTGTTTAAAGCGTTATGAACATTGGGGCACGTTTCATGATCAATATTGTTTAACATTCTATAATATCAGAGTTTGTGCATTAAAGCAATGAATAAATCACTCATAAAATGCGACAATTCTAGTGCATCATTACGCGTCAACGGTGCAGTCTAAGTGGTTTTCTTGGTCCACACTAAGGTGAACAGGATCAGCTCCAGGGGAGTCAAGGGGCTACACGGTTGGGTAGCAGTAATGTTGCTGCCTTACAGCGTCAGAGACCCGGGTTCGATCCTGACTACGTGTGCTGACTGTACGGAGTTTGTACGTTCTCTCAGTGACCGTGTGGGTTTTCTCTGGGTGCTCCGGTTTCCTCCCACACTCCAAAGTCATACAGGGTTGTAGGTTAATTGGCTTTGGTATGACGTAAAATTGTCCCTAGTGTGTAGGATAGTGTTAGTGCGCTAGGGCTCGGTGGGTTGAAGGGCCTGTTTCCGCGCCGTATCTCTAAAGTCTAAAACTTGCACTTCAGCCTTGAGCCGATATTAATAAAGTTTACGCTTGTTCAATGGTTCTTTATTGTCACGTGTACCGAGGTACAGTGAAAACATTTTTTTTGCATACAGCCCAGCAAGGTATTATTATATATAGAAGGCCAATCCTGGATTAAGTACAAAGTGTACAGAAATAGTCCACAGAGACCATTTACACGAGTCGCCAGGGTTTTGGCGCCATTTTTCAAAGTCCCAGTTGCTTTAAGAGCAGCAGGTCATAAAGGCCCGTTGATAGGTATGTGCAGAAAGGAACTGCAGATGCTGGTTGACACCAAAGGTAGGCACAAAGTACTGGAGTAACTCAGCGGGTCAGGCAGCACATCTGGAGAAAAAGGTTGGCTGACGTTATAGGTCAGAATCCTGCTTCAGACTGAAAGTATAGTGGAGTCAAGTCAAGTCACATTTATTTATATAGCACATTTAAAAAACAACTCTCGTTGGCCAAAGTGCTTTACATTTGTTATAAGAATAGCACAACAAAACAGACTACATACATATATACATGTAGCCCTCACTCAGAGGACATCAGGAAAGGCTTGGGAGTAGAGATAATTCTTTAGTCTTGACTTAAAAGTGTTGATGGAGGGGGCAGTTCTGATGGGAAAGGGGACGCAAAGGCTCGGTCGCCCCTGAGCTTATGCCTGGACCGTGGGATATTCAGCAACCCCAAATCGGCCGATCTGAGGGGCCTGGAGGTGGAGTGGTGGGTGAGAAGACTTTTTATGTAGGTGGGGGCAAACCCATTGAGGGCTTTGTAGACATGGAGGAGTATCTTGAAGTTTATACGGAACCGCACAAGGAGCGAGTGGAGAGAGGCCAGGATTTGGTCCCTTTTTCGTGTGCCCGTCAGGAGTCTCGCTGCGGCGTTTTGGACCAGTTGCAGGCAGGACAGGGAAGATTGGCTGATGCCAGTGTAAAGGGAGTTGCAGTAATCTAGGCGGGAGGAGATGAATGTGTGGATGATCTTTTCCAGGTCATCAAACTGGAGGAATTGTTTTTATTTTAACTATCGTCCGAAGCTGAAAGAAGCTTTTGCCACGGCATTGATTTGTTTGTCAAATTTCAGTGCTGAGTCAAATATCATGCCAAGGTTCTTTACGTGAGGTTGAGTAGTGGGGTAAGGCTTCCAAGGCTGCCTGCTATCATTTTGATTGAGTCCAAGTGGAGCCGGAGGTAAATAAAGGCCAGAATAAAACGGTTTCGGCAACAGATGAACAAGGACGGGTAGGTACTTGGCCGTCCGAGGGGGGTGGGGGGGGGGGGGGGGGCTGTGTTGGGTGCCGGCTGCCCCAGGCCAGCGCACCCCCCATTTTTTTCCCCTATGAATAAAGTCACCAAAAAAAAATTCGGAAAAAATCGGGAAAAAATAATCAGCGTTTCCACTTTGGAAACGGCCAGTTCTCTGTTCTCCCTTCCGCCACTCCCGCTAGTGAATACAAAGTGACAAGTAAATGGATGAAGGGGTGCCAGTGGATGTAGTGTATCTAGACTTTCAGAAAGCCTTCGATAAGGTCCCACACGGGAGACTGGTGACTAAAATTAGAGCACATTGTATTGGGGGTAGGGTGTTGACATGGATAGAAAATTGGTTGGCAGACAGGAAGCAAAGAGTAGGAGTGAACGGGATATTTTCATAATGGCAGGCAGTGGCGAGTGGAGTACCGCAAAGCTCGGTGTTGGGGCCGCAACTGTTTACCATCTATATTAATGATTTGGAAGAGGGAATTAGGAGTAACACTAGCAAGTTTGCGGATGACACAAAGCTGGGTGGCAGTGTGAACTGTGAAGAGGATGCTAGGAGGTTGCAGGGTGGCCTGGACAGGTCGAGTGAGTGGGCAGATGCATGGCAGATGCAGTATAATATAGATAAATGTGTGGTTATCCACTTTGGCGGCATAAACAAGGGGGCAGATTAATATCTCAATGGGGTTAGGTTAGGTAAGGGGGAGGTGCAGCGATACCTGGGCGTCCTTGTACACCGGTCACAGAAAATTGGCTTACAGGTACAGTAGGCGGTGAAGAAAGCTAATGGAATGTTGGCCTTCATAACAAGAGGAGGGAGGGGGCACTGCTCTGGCAGCGGCCATGTCAGGTTTTTCCAGGTCACCTCCCCCGTGGCCTAACATCAAGGATCGGCGCGACCTTTCCCGGAGACGCGCCCGGGGCTTCAGCGGCAGGCGCAGCGTGGACTCTCGGCGTGGAGCGGGTGAGCCCTCGTTGGGGCTTGCTGGAGGGGAGCGCTCCGTGTCGCTGGCCCGGGGGAAGCCGGCAGCCTGAAGTTGCGGTCTGCAGCAAAGATTATAGAGGAGCTCCTCTAGGATCTTTGGTCTGCAGAGTTCCAGCTGGTGCGGCATCTACAGCCCGGGATCCCTCGTGGGGGACCCGGGGGAAGAAGAAGCCATCACTGCCGGCCCGCAGCCAACTTCATGGACATACCAACACCCCTGGAGGGGAGCTTCGACCGCCGGCCCTGCAGTCTACGGTGCTTCTGGCTGCGGCGGAGACTTTAAATTTCGACCGCCGGCCTGCGGCCTACAACAACTTAAAGCCGCGGTCTCCGGTGAGGAAGAGCCGATCCTGGACTGACTCTGGACTCTGGTCCGGTCCACGGGGGGGAAATGGAGGAGGAATGGCCAAATTTTTGTGCCTTCCACCACAGTGATGAATGCTGTGGTGGATGTTTGTGTTACATTTTTTTTTTATTGTGGTTGTGTGTTCTTTATTATTGTATCGTTGCTGACAACCCAAAATTCCACCAGCCTGGCTGTGTGGTCATTAAAATACAATGCAATACAATACAATACAATTTCAGTAAAGGAGTAAGGAGGTTCTTCTGCAGTTGTATAGGGCTCTGGTGAGACCACATCTGGGGTATTATGTACAGTTTTGGTCTCCTAATTTGAGGAAGGACATCCTTGTGATTGAGGCAGTGCAGCGTAGGTTCACGAGATTGATCCCTGGGATAGCGGGACTGTCATATGAGGAAAGATTGAAAAGACTAAGCTTGTATTCACTGGAGTTTAGAAGGATGAGGGGGCTTCTTATAGAAACTTATAAAATGATAAAAGGACTGGCAAGCTAGATGCAGGAAAAATGTTCCCAATGTTGGGTGAGTCCAGAACCAGGGGCCACATTCTTAGAATAAAGGGGAAGTCATTTAAGACTTAGGTGAGAAAAAACATTTTCACCCATAGAGTTGTGAATTTATGGAATTCCCACCCACAGAAGGTAGTTGAGGCCAAATCACTGGATGGATTTAAGAGAGAGTTAGATAGAGCTCTAGGAGCTAGTGGAGTCAAGGGATATGGGGAGAAGGCAGGCACGGGTTATTGATAGGGGACGATCGGCCATGATCACAATGAATGGCGGTGGGGGCTCGAAGGGCCGAATGGCCTCCTCCTGCACCTATTTTCTATGTTTCTATTTGATCCTAACTACGGGTGCTGTCTGTACAGAATTTGTACATTCTCCCTATGAGTGTAGGTTTGTAGGTTAATTGAAATCTGTAAATTGTCCCTGGCATGTAGGATAGAACTGGTGTCTGGTAGATAGCTGGTCAGTGTGGACTTGGTGGGCCAAAGGGTCTGTTTCCATATATATGTTTTACGTATTTATCTTAATTTAATTGAACCATATACTTGGTTGATTATGTGGCATTATGTTTGTCTTGTTTCTATAGTCAAAGTAGCCCCCCCCCCCCCCCCCCCCCCCCCCCCTACCCCCCCCCCCCCCCCCCCCCCCCCCCCCCCCCCCCCCCCCCCCCCCCCCCCCCCCCCCCCCCCCCCCCCCCCCCCCCTCCCCCTCGGTCACTGCACTCCCTCGCAATTTCTCACTCTCAATTCTCACCCAATGTTGGCAGCCCAGCATTATTATTATCATCATTATTAATATTATTAATCCTAATATTAATTCTTGTGATGTGGTTATAATTTGTACGTGTAGGAATGAAAAATTGAAGTGAATGTTTGCCCGCACTTGTCTGTAAATCCAACATCACTGGTTTGGGATTTGAACCAAAGTTTGTCAGTTTCACAACTAGGCTGCACAGGTGATAGGTAAGACTTGATTGTTCCAATTTCCAGTTTCAGTTTCATGTCCACTTTCAGGGCGTGAACTATTTGGACTCAGCCCACCCAGTGGAGTATAAAAACACCGCACACTGTCTCTGATCCAGCCAGTTCTCGGGAGGAAGACAGATTGCTGAACAGCAGCATGAGGTAAGGGACATCTTCACTTTGCACAGTGATATCGGAGATCAGGACCTTCTCAGGCACTGTTGCTGACATTAGGTGGATGAGTAGAGAAGCTTAGTTTTTAATCTTTAGAGATACAGCGCGTAAACAGCACCTCCGGCTCACCTAGTCCGCCCCGACCAGCGATCCCTGCACATTAACTAGCAGTGTTACAAAATTTTGAGATTTAAAAAATCAAGTCTGCAATTTATCCCATCCGATAAAGCATAAAAAGAAGTTTAATTTGACACCTAATTCACTTTCATATCTTCTATTAAAAAAGTTATTGCCATTTTCATACACGGAAATTAGCATCTTGTTCCCTATTGCTTTTCCATTGACAACCCAAAAGCTGTGATCGAGGACAGTCGAAAGCCCACACCTTCCTTAAAAATTAAGAGAACTGAATGAAATTTTCAGTTAATATAGATTGAAGCATTCTGAAACAAATATAAAACATCTTACTTGGATGACCTGAAATTAAAGCATCTAATTAGCTAATTACCTAATTGAAGCTAATTACAAAATTGACCGTTGTGACGGAAATAGTAATAAACACCCAGACTGCCTTGAAAATTCAAAAATATGATATTCTCAAGATCAGAACTTTAATATTATTGTATTATATGCTGTAGGTCCGTAACCGATACGTAGGTAAATTACAATTTCTAGCAATAGACCAAGTCTTTATGGCGAAGATCAGTTGCTAGCTGGTACATTGGCATATCATAATCAGTAGCATCATCATACTCCTCAGATTGTAACCAATAAGCAACTCTGTACATCTTATTTTTCCTCAACTTTTCATTTTGGCATTGTAAACTCCAAGTTTTTGCTGTTCAAACCACGCATGACATGCCTTTCTGCCCACTACTTTCCCATTAAGAATGGTCTGCAGATTCCATTTCTTAAGAAAAGGATATAATTTTTAAAATAGCCTAAGTATCCAAATAACAAACTAATCTCATTCACACGAGAATTCACAATATAACATGATTGTTAAATCTCACTGTCATGAATTCATACGCCAGATGGAAGGAATTTGATGTTTAATTCCCATAAATTAATCAAGAAACATCCACTCAATATAATCAACATTTTAATTTTTTTGCACAATCCATGGGACTAAAACTGATATTTAGTATAAAAATATTGAACATGGGAGGACTATAACACAAAATATAGACGATTTAGATGCTCTTATGAGATGATTGTCTAAGAAAAAGAGCATTTAAATCAACTTGCGAGTGGGTTTTTTCTGGAACGCGATCGATTGGAAAGTTGGGGAGCGGTGAATTTGAACTCCATATCAGCAGGAAAAACACTGCCGGTTCGTATGCCAAAGTCGCGCACACGGCCAGTAGCAGAACTGCAGCGCCGCTGAAGGTAAGTTTTGTAACATCGCTACAATGACACTAACCTGGCCACACTGGGGACAATTTTACATTGATACCAAGACAATTAACCTACAAACCTGTACGTCTTTGGAGTGTGGGAGGGGAAAGCGGAGCACCCAGGGAAAAAAACATGTTGTCACGGGGCGAACGTACAGGGAGTTTGTACGTGCAATCTCCAAGGGGATGATCTAAGTGTCAAACAGAAACTGACAATGTGGGGTGGGGTGGTGATCACGGGTGCATTTGCGTCAATCTCTGGTCAAAGTACATCGGGAGCTCTGATGTGAGTTCTGGTCACCGTGCCAAAGATAGGACTTGAGTCAGTGGGTGCAGTCACAGGAAGCAGTAAAGTGTGATGAAAGATTACAGAAACTGGACTGATATTGGGTTGGGTGCAGGAGTTGAAGGAAGACCCTCCTCACCTCCCCACTGACTGTCCTGTCTGAAGAAGGGTCTCGACCCGAAACCTATAAAATAGGTGCAGGAGTAGGCCATTCGGCCCTTCGAGACAGCACCGCCATTCAATATGATCATTCCGTTAGCCTTAAGAGCTAAATCTAACTCTCTCTTGAAAACATCCAGAGAATTGGCCTCCCCTGTCTGCTGTCAGATTCACAACTCTCTGGGTGAATAGGTTTTTCCTCATCTTAGTCCTAAATGACCTACCCCTCATTCTTAAACTGTGACCCCTGGTTCTGGACTCCCCCAACATCGGGAACATTTTTGTATCGTATTGTATTGTATTCAATTTATTGTCATTATCTCAATTAGAGACAACAAAATGAATTATCCTTAGTCAAGTATCATAAAAATAAATAAATAATAAATAATAAAACATATTAAAATAAAATAGAATTGAAAAAAAAAGCACAAACACAGAAGTCCACGCCACAACATAACACAATGGCACCAAGTGTGGAAGGTACCATTGTCCAGCCAGCCTCCCCTCCGATCTTCCCAGATGTTCACCCGTGGTCGGGGCCTCCCGAGCACCCGCAGTCGCCGCTTCTCCCCATGACACGCGTGGGTTTTCTACAAGATCTTCGGTTTCCTCCCACACTCCAAAGACGTACAGGTATGTAGGTTAATTGGCTTCGTACATATGTAAATTGACCCTAGGATAGGATGTGTAGGATAGTGTTAGTATGCGGAGATCGCACCGGGGTCTGTGCAGACTCGGTGGGCCGAAGGGCCTGTTTCCACGTTGTATCTCTAAACTAAACTAAACAAAACTATCAGCCTACAATTACAAGCCTGCAAGTCTTTGGAGTGTGGGAGGAAACGGGAGATCCCACAGTAAACCTACGCAGGTCACGGGGAGAACGTACAAACTCCGTACAGACAGGCATTGTTATCATTGCAGTGTTGTCATTCTTATCCACAATGCATCTAACCCCTCCTTCACTCCTTCATGGCAATCAGTGCTCACGGAAGGCCTCACGAGTCCCGGACGTAGGCCCGGAAGTGGGGCAGGCGGTCGACTCAGGCAGAACCCTCGACTGTCCGTTGCTGGGACATGTGAGCGGCCATCTTGGCCGGATCCATGGGCAAACCGACATGGAGGTCCCCCTTCCTCCCACCACTGAATAGCCGACCGAACCTCCTCCTCCGTACCGGGAAACCTAAGATCAGGAGGGTGGACCTGAAATGCAGCTAAAACATGAGCTTTTTTTGCTTTGTGCTATTCATTCAGATTCAGATTCAATTTTAATTGTCATTGTCAGTGTACAGTACAGAGACAACGAAATGCATTCAGCAGAATGACTATACATGATTACAATGAAACTGTCCACTGTGCACAGATCCAGGATAAAGGGAGTAACGTTTAGTCCAAGGTAAAATCCGATAAATAGATAGACCGATGAGGTAGCTGGAAGGTCAGGACCTCTCTCTCGTTGGTGATAGGAAGGTTCAGTTGCCTGATAACAGCTTGGAAGGAACTGTCCCTGAATCTGGAGGTGTGCGTTTTCACACTTCTGTGCCTCTTGCCCGTTGGGTGAGGGTAGGAAAGGGAGTGACCAGGGTGCGACTCATCCTTGATTATGCCTGACCCACTGAGCTACTCCAGCTTTTTGTGTGTTGTCCCATTGATCACCTTGTGCTCTCTTGCAGCGACACACTGAGGGAGTCCTTGTTGGTGAAGCTCGACCTGCTTCAGTGCCACTTCACGTGGGGCCCACTGATGTACGACAGTGACCTGGACGATGTGAAGCAGAGGTTGCAGGATTCGATTATCATCGGCGGGAATCACCAAGGCGTGCCGCACAACCAGCTGGCTTACATCAACTACCTGCAGGGCAACTACGAAGAAGCTCTCCGTGACTTAGAGGAGGCGGAGAGACGTCTGCGAGGGAGATCCACGGGGATGGATTTGAGAGGAGGAGCATCGTCACCCATGGCAACCGGGCCTGGTTGCATTACCACATGGGGCAACTCAGCGAGGCCCAGTCCTACCTCGACAAGCTGGAGGTGATGTGTGGCCCCCTCACACAGGACCCGCACGTCACGGCAATGGTGCCCGAGGTGTTGGGGGAGAAGGGGTGGTCTTTGCTGAGCTCCCGCTCTCAGTGCTGCGAGGAGGCGAAAGAATGTTTCGCCAAGACTCTGGAGGAAGATCCCGACAACACGGAGTGGAACATGGGCTACGCCACCGCTCTGTACCGTCTGGAATCAGTTTCCGGAATCCCGGAAAACCCCGAAGTGAGTCAGTCGGTGAGACAGCTGAGACGGGTGCTGGAGCTCGATCCGGGTGCATCTGTGGCCAGGGTGATGCTGGCCCTCAGGCTCCAAGAGTTCCAGCAAAAGGCAGAAGCGAATGAATTGGTCGATGAAGCGTTGCGGACAAGCCCAGATTCTCCATATGTGCTCCGCTATGTAGCAAAGTTTTACAGAATACAGCGCAATGTTGATAAAGCGATAGAGATGTTGAAGAAAGCCTTAGAATTCACTCCGCGCTGTTCCTTCTTGCACCATCAAATAGGTATCTGTTACAGGGAAAAACTATGGGCTCTGCGTAAAAATCAAGGCAGTGGAGACCCAGGTGTGGAGGCTGAGTTGATCGGCCATTGCAAGCACCATTTTGGAACGGCATTTGAACTGAAGCCATCGTATGTATTTGCAAAGCTGGATTTTGCCGGGATCTGCTTAATGAATGGTGAATCAGACAGGGCGGTGAATATATACAAACACCTCCAGAGTTTAGAGGATGTTACTCCAGATAAAAAGCAGGCAATAGAGTTACAGCTTGGAGTATATGAACTGTATCACACCAAATCTGAATCAAACGCCATCCAGCATTTTATGGAAGGCCTTAAAATCCAGCACGGCACAAAATATTGGAAAATTTGTTACACTAAGTTGGAGAAGATTGCAAGAAGGCAAATTAACGGGAACCCGGAAAACAGCAGAGCCTGGGGTATCCTGGGGTTTCTTCACCGAGAAGCCGGAAAAAATTCTGAAGCTGTTGAATGCTATGAAAAGGCCTTGCGGTGGGATCGTGGCAACGAAGAATATCTCAGCGCTCTTCGTGAATTGCGGCCTTCTACTTAGGCTGGAGATACCAGGACCAGGGGGTAAGGGCGAGAAAGGTCCTTCCTCAACCATTCCTCACTAGAACATAGAACGTAACACAGTACAGCGCAGGAACAGGCCCTTCGGCCCATGGTGTCTGTGCAGAACACGATGCCAAGACCAAATCCTATCTGCCTCCATTCCCTGTATATCCATCAGCCAATCCAAAAGTCTGTCAAATGCCACAATCGTGCCTCAACCACCACTCACGGCAGCAAGTTCCGGGCGCACGCAGCCCTCTGTGTAAAAAAAACATGCCCCGCACATCTCCTGTAGCTAATACCCTCTAGTCCAGGCACCTCCTCTGCACCCTTTCCAAAGCCTCCACATCCTTACAGCAATGGGGCGCCCTGAACTACATGTGATACTGCAAATTAACTCCAAATAACCAAAGTCCGATAAAGCTGCATCATGACTCACTGACTGACACAAAAGTTAGTGGTTTTGCAGATAGTGAAGTGTGAGGTGTTGCGTTTTGGGACGTCGAACAAGTGCAGGACCTACACATGTAAATGTTAGGCCTCTGGGTAGTGTTGTAGAGCAGAGGGATCTCAGAGTACAGGTGCATGGTTCCTTGAGGGTCGAGTCGCAGGTAGATTAGGTGGTCAAAAACGCATTTGGCACTTTGGCCTTCATAGAAACATAGGAAATAAGTGCAGGAGTAGGCCATTCTGCCCTTCGAGCCTGCACCGCCATTCAATACGATCATGGCTGATCATCCAACTCAGTATCCAACTCTCCATACCCCCTGATCCCTTTAGCCACAAGGGCCACATCTAACTCCCTCTTAAATATAGCCAATGAACTGGCCTCAACTACCTTCTGTGGCAGAGAGTTGCAGAGATTCACCACTCTCTGTGTGAAAAATGTTTTTCTCATCAGTCAGAGTATAGAAGTTGGCAGGTCATGTTGCAGTTGTATAAGACGTTGGTGAGACCGCATTTAGAATATTGTGTTCAGGTCTGGGCACCAAGTTACAGGAGAGATATTGTCAAGCTTGAAAGGGTTCAGAAAAGATTCACGAGGATGTTGCCAGGACTAGAGGGTGTGAGCTATAGGGAGAGGTTGAGTAGGCTGGGTCTCTACTCCATGGACGCAGGAGGATGAGGAGAAATCTTATCGGGGTATACAAAATCATGAGAGGAATAGATCGGGTAGATGCACAGAGTCGTTTGCCCAGAGTAGGGGAATCGAGGAGCAGGGGACATAGGTTCAAGGTGAAGGGGAAAAGAGTTAATAGGAATCTGAGGGGTAACTTTTTCACACAAAGGGTGGTGGGTGTATGGAACATGCTGCCAGAGGAATTAGTTGAGGCTGGGATTATCCCATCGTTTACGAAACAGTTAGACAGGTACATGGATAGGACAGGTTTGGAGGGATATGGACCAAGCAGAGGCAAGTGGGACTAGTGTAGCTGGGACATTGTTGAGTGGTGTTGGTGACTTGGGCCAAAGGGCCCCAAACTGTATCACTCCATGACTATGAATCTATGACTTATATTCAATGCTTGGACCTATGAAGGCAAGCATAGTATACGTTGACAGACACAAATAGCTGAAGTAACTCAGCGGGTCAGGCAGCATCTCTGGAGAAAATGAATAGGTGACATTTCGGGTAAAGACCCTTCTTCAGAACTGAAACGTCACCTATTCCTTCTCTCCAGAGATGCTGCCTGACCCGCTGAGTCACCCCTGACTTTTGTATCTATCCTCGGTGTAAACCAGCATCTGCACTTTCCTTCCTCATCTTACCGTACGTCGTCTTCTTCACCACTCAATCTACTTGTGCGGCCACTTTCAGGGCGTTGTGGAGTTGGATGCCATGATTATTACAGAGTCTGACCAAGCTTGTGTGCGGTGCCTTAATGGAGACACTTGAATTGACATTTTGTTGATGATCTTCTGCAGGTTTGGTGCCCGTTTCTCTGACTGATCTACAGTGATCCCATCTCTCAACAAACCTTCACATTCAACCAGAGGTGGATCAGAGCTGCGTTGTGGAGGATGTGACGCCATTTCACGTGCGTCCGATGCGATGGTCAGAATAGAGGCACCAGCAGTGATTTCCCAGCCCGTTACTCAATGGTCACAAATTCACCTGGACGTTAATTGTTTGTCCACTAAATTCTGGAGTTAAAAGTTTAGGATTAAGTTTATTGTTGCCACGTGTACTAAGATACACTGAAATGTTTTGTTTTGCTTCCTATCCAAATGGATCAGAGAATACTGTACATAAGTACAGACGTTAAACTCAAGTACAATAGATAGAGCAAAGGGGAGATTAGTTCAGTTTAGTTCATGGTCACGTGTACTGTTAAAGGTTTAGGATTAAGGTTTATGTTCATTATTGTCACGTATACCGGGGGACAATGCAGAGCTTTGTGTTGCATGCTATCGAAATATACTTGAGGCTTAAGGTGAGGTGGGGGGGGGGAGTTAATGAGAACCTGAGGGGTGCAAAACTATAAAAGAGGGAGTTAGAACTGATTTTTGTGTGAGAAGCACCATCGATGATGTGCAATCTGATTTAGTTTCTAGGATATAATGCCGACAATTACGAGTTTCAACTTTTTTGTTTAAAGCGTTATGAACATTGGGGCACGTTTCATGATCAATATTGTTTAACATTCTGTAATATCAGAGTTTGTGCATTAAAGTAATTAATAAATCACTCATAAAATGCGACAATTCTAGTGCATCATTACGCGTCAACGGTGCAGTCTAAGTGGTTTTCTTGGTCCACACTAAGGTGAACAGGATCAGCTCCAGGGGATTCAAGGGGCTACACGGTTGGGTAGCAGTAATGTTGCTGCCTTACAGCGTCAGAGACCCGGGTTCGATCCTGACTACGTGTGCTGACTGTACGGAGTTTGTACGTTCTCTCAGTGACCGTGTGGGTTTTCTCTGGGTGCTCCGGTTTCCTCCCACACTCCAAAGTCATACAAGGTTGTAGGTTTTGGTATGACGTAAAACTGTCCGCAGTGTGTAGGATAGTGTTAGTGCGCTAGGACTCGGTCGGTTGAAGGGCCTGTTTCCGCGTCGTATCTCTAAAGTCTAAAACTTGCACTTCAGCCTTGAGCCGATATTAATAAAGTTTACGCTTGTTCAATGGTTCTTTATTGTCACGTGTACCGAGGTACAATGAAAACATTTTTTTTGCATACAGCCCAGCAAGGTATTATTATATATATAAGGCCAATCCTGGATTAAGTACAAAGTGTACAGAAATAGTCCACTGAGACCATTTACAAGAGTCGCCAGGGTTTTGGCGCCATTTTTCAAAGTCCCAGTTGCTTTAAGAGCAGCAGGTCATAAAGGCCCGTTGATAGGTATGTGCAGAAAGGAACTGCAGATGCTGGTTGACACCAAAGGTAGGCACAGAGTACTGGAGTAACTTAGCGGGTCAGGCAGCACATCTGGAGAAAAAGGATGGCTGACGTTATAGGTCAGAATCCTGCTTCAGACTGAAAGTATAGTGGAGGGAACCAAAGGTAAATAAAGGCCAGAATCAAACGGGTTCGGCAACAGATGAACAAGGACGGGTAGGTACACGACCGTCCAAAGGGGGGGGGGGGGGGGGGGGGGGGGGGGGGTGGGGGGTGCAACCGCACCCCCCTTTTTTTTTCCCTATGGAAAAAGTCACCCAAAAAAAAAGAAAAGAAACGGAAAAAAAAAATTTGGAATAAAATGATCAGCGTCTCCACTTTGGAAACGGCCAGTTCTCTGTTCTCCCGTCCCCGGCGGGAGTGGCCGAATCTGAACCCAACGGCTGTAACCCCAACACCAGGCATCGCTGCAGCGGAGCTCGCCTCCCCCCGCCGCCGGGGCCCAAGCATCTTCCCCCCCACACCACCCCCGATGACCCCCGCTGGGCCCACGCCACCCCCGCTGGGCCCACGCCACCCCCGCTGGGCCCACGCCACCCCCGCTGGGCCCACGCCACCCCCGCTGGGTCCACGCCACCCCCCTGCTGGGCCCACGCCACCCCCGCTGGGCCCACGCCCTTGCCCCCGCTGGGCCCACGCCAACCTCCGCTGGGCCCACGCCACCCCCGCTGGGCCCACGCCACCCCCGCTGGGCCCACGCCACCCCCGCTGGGCCCACGCCACCCCCGCTGGGCCCACGCCACCCCCGCTGGGCCCACGCCACCCCCGCTGGGCCCACGCCACCCCCGCTGGGCTCACGCCACCCCCGCTGGGCCCACGCCACCCCCGCTGGGTCTTTGTCTCCCCCGCCCACGCCACCCCTGCTGGGTCCACGCCACACCCGCTGACCCCCGCTGGATCTACGCCACCCTTGTTGACCCCCGCTGCGCCCACGCCACCCCCGTTGGGTCCACGCCACCTCCGCTGAACCCCGCTGGGTCTATGCCACCCCCGCTGGGCCCACGCCACCCCTGCTGGGCCCACACCACCCTTGCTGGGCCCACGCCACCCCTGCTGTTTTAGGTAGGTTTTAGAGCTATTATATTTTCTCCTCCATATGAATAATATTAAACAATTGGAACTGCTTTCTTTTCCTTGATAACAATACTGAAAAATATGAATTCCATAGTTTGTGACATAAATACACATTTGAATGGGATCATTATATACAGATGTAACATTTCCATTTTGAGATCGGGGGCGGTGGGGGCTGGGGGCTAATATGCATCAAGCCAATAGCCTAATCATTAAAGAGTTAAAATATAGCCTAATCGATAAAGGGCTGAGAAGAGGAATCAGAGCTGCCAAGGAAAGGTACTCTGAGAAGTTGAGGAGCAAGTTCTCAGCTAATGACTCTTCTTCAGTTTGGAAGGGCATGCAAGAAATCACCAGCTATAAGAGGAAAGCCCCGCCCCCGCTCTTTGGACAATTGTCAGCTGACGAACGACCTGAATGAGTTTTACTGCAGGCTTGAAAATCAGAAACGTAACCCTGGTACCCCTTCCCCAACAAACACAGCCAGACCCCAGTCTGCAAAGAATGGACCCTGCACCCTCTCCTTCCCATTCACCACTTCACACCTACTTAAGGCAAGACATCAGTATGAAAAGAGTGGACCCTTTCCCACCCCAACCGACACTTCACACCCACTCACAGCCTAACTTCAGTCTGCAAAGACTGGCCCTTTCTACACCCACCCCCACTCCAATCACCACTTCACACCCAATGACTGCACCTCCACAGACACCTCCGTCAAGCTTCTCAAGTTTGCGGATGACACAACCCTGATTGGACTGATCCAGGATGGGGATCTCTGTACTCTTTTCAGTTTGACATCTTTCCTATAACATGGTGCCCAGAACTGAACACAATATTCTAAATGCGGTCTTATACAACTGTAACATGACCTCCCAACTTCTATACTCAATACTCTGACTGATGAGGGCCAAAGTGCCAAAATACTTTTTGACCACCTGATATACCTGCGACACGACCTTCAAGGAACCATGCAACCATCAACCATTCCTCTGCCCACCTGGCTAATTGATCCAGCTCCTTCTGCAATCTTTCACAACCATCTTCACTCTCTGCAAAACCACTCACTTCTGTATCATCAGCAAACTTGCTAATCTTGCCCTGTTCTGTGACGTTTCACAGAGTGCTGGAGTAACTCAGCGGGTCAGGCTGAGTATAGAAGTTAGGAGGTCATGTTGCAGTTGCATAAGAAGTTGGTGAGGCCGGATTCAGAGTATTGTGTTCAGTTCTGGGCACCATGTTATAGGAAATATGTCATCAAACTGGAAAGGGTACAGTGAAGATTTATGAGGATGTTGCCAGGACTAGAGGGCCAGAGCTATAGGGAGAGGTTGAGTAGGCTGGGACTCTATTTCATGGAGCACAGGAGGATGAGGGATGATCTAATAGAGGTGTATAAAATCATGATTTGAATAGATATGGTTGAGTCTTTTGCCCAGAGTAAGTGAATCGAGGAGCAGAGGACATAAGTTTAAGGTGAAGGGCAAAAGATTTAATAGGAATCTGTGGGGTATGTTTTTCACACAAAGGGTGGTAGGTGTATGGAACAAGCTGCTAGAGGAGGTAGTTGAGGCAGGGACTATCACAACATTTAAGAAACAGTTAGACAGGTACATGGTAGGACAGGTTCGGAGGGATATGGATCAAACGTGGGCAGGTGGGACATGCTGGGCCGAAGGGCCTGTTTCCACACTGTATCACTCTATGACTATCTTTCCCTCTCAAACCCATTCTACTGCCTTCCCCCCATTACCTCTGACACCGGTATCAATCAAGAATCTATCAATCTCCTCCTGAAAAATGTCCATTGACTTGACCTCCACAGCTGTCTGTGGCAATGAATTCCACAGTTCGCCACCCTCTGACTTAAGAAATTCCTGCTCATCTCCTTCCTAAAGGAATGTCTTTTAATGTTGAGGCTGTGGCCACTGGTCCAAGACTCACCCACTAGTGGAAACATCCTCTCCAAATCCACTCCATCCAGGTTTTTACCAGGCTGGGACAGACGGCAACAGTTTCACACCGTGTCCCAAAGCTTGTGTCCTGTCCTGCATCACCCTAGGCAGCAGAGATGTTATAGGAGAGGGCAAGCACCGTAACAAAGTAGCTCACGATGGTTTGGGTAACATTCAGGAATGTCTATGCATGGCACATCATGAATGTTACTGAAGAACGGTCTTGACCCAAACCATAATCTATACCTTTTCTCGAGAGATGCTGCCTGACCCACTGAGTTACTCCAGCACTCTGTGAAACATCGCCTATTCATATTCTCCGCAGGTGCTGCCTGACCCACTGAGTCACTCCAGCACTTTGTGACTATTTTCCCTTCACCCATCTGCCCAAGCCCACTCTTCCCCCTCCTTTCCTTTCCACCCATAAACCTCTCTCTGCCTTTACATTTCACTCCTCTTTCAAATCTGCTCTACTTATCTACATGCATTTTTCTTCTTCACTTTTTAGTCATAGAATGATGCAGTGTGGAAACAGGCCCTTCAGCCCAACTTGCCCACACCGACCGACATGTCCCATCTAAACTAGTCCCACTCACATGCGTTTGGCCCATATCCATCTAAATCTGTCCTATCCATGTACGTGTCCAAATGTCTCTTAAACATTAGGATAGTCCCAGTCTGAACTACCTTCTCTGGCAGCTCGTTACATACACCCAGCACCCTTTGTGTGAAAAAGCTACCTCAGATCCCTGTTAATTTCTGAAATATTGGTCATAAATTCGGTGCAAAAATGCTCCAAAACAAGGCTCAGAATGGATCAGAGAGCATCTAAAACTCCTGGCATAGAGGGACTTCACGCTTCGCGCTCGTGATGTGCGTTGCGCGCACACTATTTCACATTAAGTTTTTTGCAATCCTGTCATGCCACCCCCCGTGCTTCGTACGGGCCTGAGATACATGGTTGGAGATAAAAGTGGAAGGTGTGACAGGGTTGAAGAGTTGCAATCCTGGATTAAGTGCAAAGTGTATAGAAATAGTCCACCCTGACCGTAAACAAGTGGTTTTGGCGCCGTTTTCAAAGTCCAAGTTGCTTTAGGTGCAGCTGGCCATGAAGGCCCGTTGTCCTGGCGACGTTGCAGGGTGGGCCTGGCCAAGGGAAGGTGTAGGAGTCCTCCACCGCTGCTCCACCGCTCTGTGCCGCTATGGGCCGCCTCCGTTCCGTGACAAGTATATGGATGAAGGGGAGCCAGTGCATGTAGTTTATCTAGACTTTCAGAAAGCCTTCGATAAGGTCCCGCACGGGAGACTGGTGACTAAAATTAGAGCACATGGTATTGGGGGTAGGGTGTTGACATGGATAGAAAATTGGTTGGCAGACAGGAAGCAATGAGTAGGAGTGAACGGGTTCTTTTCAGAATGGCAGGCAGTGGCGAGTGGAGTGCCGCAAGGCTCTGTGTTGGGGCCGCAACTGTTTACCATATATATTAATGATTTGGAAGAGGGAATGAGGAGCAACACTACCAAGTTTGCGGGTGACACAAAGCTGGGTGGCAGTGTGAACTGTGAAAAGGATGCTAGGAGGTTGCAGGGTGACCTGGACAGGTCGAGTGATATGTTAGATGCGTGGCAGATGCAGTATAATATAGATGAATGGGAAGTTATCCACTTTGGCAGCAAAAACAAGGGGGCAGATTATTATCTCAATGGAGTTAGGTTAGGTAAGGGAGAGGTGCAGCGAGACCTGGGCGTCCTTGTACACCGGCCACTGAAAGTTGGCTTACAGGTACAGCAGGCAGTGAAGAAAGCTAATGGAATGTTGGCCTTCATAACAAGAGGATTTCAGTATAGGAGTAAAGAGGTTCTTCTGCAGTTGTATATGACTCTGGTGAGACCACATCTGGAGTATTGTGTACAGTTTTGGTCTCCTAATTTGAGGAAGGACATCCATGTGATTGTGGCAGTGCAGTGTAGGTTATTGATACGGGACGATCGGCCATGATCACAATGAATGCGGTGCTGGCTCGAAGGGCCGAATGGCCTCCTCCTGCACCTATTTTCTATGTTTCTATGTTTCTATTTGATCCTGACTACGGGTGCTGTCTGTACATAATTTGTACATTCTCCCTATGACCACATATTCCGGTTTCTCCCACATCCGAAAGTGTAGGTTTGTAGGTTAATTGAAATCTGTAAATTGTCCCTGGCGTGTAGGATAGAACTGGTGTCTGGTAGATTGCTGGTCAGTGTGGACTTGGTGGGCCAAAGGGCCTGTTTCCATATATATGTTTTACGTATTTATCTTAATTTAATTGAACCATATACTTGGTTGAATTAGTGGCATTATTTTCGTCTTGTTTTCTATAGTCAAAGTGGGACAACACCCCCCCCCCCCCTCCCCCCCCCCCCCCCCCCCCCCCCCCCCCCCCCCCCCCCCCCCCCCCCCCCCCCCCCCACCCCTCGGTCACTGCACTCCCTCGCAATTTCTCACTCTCAACTCTCACCCAATGTTGGCAGCCCAGCATTATTATCATCATCATTATTAATATTATTAATCCTAATATTAACTCTTGAGACGTGGTTATAATTTGTACGTGTAGGGATGAAAAATTGAAGTGAATGTTTGCCCGCACTTGTCTGTAAATCCAACATCACTGGTTTGGGATTTGAACCAAGGTTTTTCAGTTTCACAACTAGGCTGCACAGAGAAAAGGTAAGACTTGATTGTTTCAGTTTCCAGTTTCAGTTTCATTTCCACTTTCAGGGATGAACTATCTGGACTCATCCCACCCAGTGGACTATAAAAACACCGCCCACTGCCTCTGGTCCAGCCAGTTCTTGGAAGGAAGACCGAATCCTGAACAGCAGCATGAGGTAAGGGACATCTTCACTCTGCACATAGATATCGGAGATCAGGACCTTCTCAAGGCACTGACGCCGACACTAGGTGGATGAGTAGAGAAGCTTAGTTTTCAGTCTTTAGAGATACAGCGCGGAAACAGCACCTCCGGCTCACCGAGTCCACCCTGAGCAGCGATCCCCGCACAAAAACACTATCCTGCACACACTGGGGACAATTTACATTGATACCAAGCCAATTAACCTACAAACCTGTACATCTTTGGGGTGTGGGAGGAAACCGAAGATCTCGGAGGGAACCCACGCAGGTCACGGGGAGAACGTACAGACAAGCACCCGTAGTCAGGATCGAACCCGGGTCTCTGGTGCTGAAAGGCAATAGCTCTACCGCTGCGCCACCCCGCCACCCGCTAGGAGTTGAGAGGTCATGTTACACTTATATAAGACATTGGTCGAGCCATATTTAGTGTTCAATTTTGGGCACCGTGTTATAGGAAAGATGTTGCAAAGCTGGAAAGGGTGCAGAGAAAGGTTGCAAGGACACGAGGGTCTGAACTATAGGGTGAGGTTGATCAGGCTGGAACTTTATTCCTTGGAGTACAGGAGAATGTGAGATGATCTTATACAGGTGTTTACAATCATGAGAGGAATCGATCTGGTAAACACAGCAAGGGTAACGGAATCGAGAACCAGAGGACATTTGTTTAAGGTGAGGGGGGAGGGAACAGCTTTGATAGGATCCTGAGGGGGAGCTTTTTTTGCACAAAGTATGGTCGTTAAATGGAATAAGCTGCCAGAGGCAGTTTTGGCAGGTACCATCACAACATTTAAAAATCATTATATAGGTTTAGGGGCAATAGGTGCAGGAGTGACCCATTCGGCCATTTGAGCCAGCACCGCCATTCAATGTGATCATGGCTGATCATCCCCAATCAGTACCCCGTTCCTGCCTTCTCCCCATAATCCCCTGACTCCGCTGTCTTTAAGAGCCCTATCTAGCTCTCTCTTGAAAGTATCCAGAGAACCGGCTTCCACCGCCCTCTGAGGTAGAGAATTCCACAGACTCACAATTCTCTGTGTGAAAAAATGTTCCTCATCGCCATTCTAAATGGCTTACCCCTTATTCTTAAACTGTGGCCCCTGGTTCTGGACTCCCCCAACATCGGTTTAGAGGGATACGGGCCAAACAAGGGCAGGTGGGACTAGTGTAGATGGGGCATGTTGGCCGGCGTGGGCAAGTTGGGCTGTGGGGCCCGTTTCCATGCTGTGTGATTCTATGACGATGATTACTGGATTGGTCATATTTAATGTCTCTGAATCGGTGAGCATGTTTGGGAAGGGTGATCATGTGGGGTCAGGGTTTCTAATCCATTCCATCAGTAATTATTCAGGAAAAGGGACCAAGGTCTGGCAATGGATCTACGAATGGAACATATTTTA